>NC_052160.1:126854006-126946649 GCF_902713615.1 Scyliorhinus canicula | reverse complement strand
CCCTTCTCTCACTTCCTACTCCCTAATTAATTTCCTAGCCCCTTCCTTCCCCCCTCCCTTCCTTCCCCCTTCCTTCCTTCCTTCCCCCTCCCTTCCTTCCCCCCTCCCTTCCTTCCCCCCTCCCTTCCTTCCCCCCTCCTTCCTTCCCCCCTCCCTTCCTTCCCCCCTCCCTTCCTTCCCCCCTCCCTTCCTTTCCCCCTCCCTTCCTTTCCCCCTCCCTTCCTTTCCCCCTCCCTTCCTTTCCCCCTCCCTTCCTTTCCCCCTCCCTTCCTTTCCCCCTCCCTTCCTTTCCCCCTCCCTTCCTTCCCCCCTCCCTTCCTTCCCTCCCTCCCTTCCTTCCCTCCTGACTCACGTCCTCATTCCCCCTCCCCCTTTCTGTCTCCCTCATCTTCTCTCCCTCCACCCTCATTTCCCTCTCTTCCATATCTCACTCCCTCCTGCTCCATCCCTGCCTCCTCCTGCTACGTCTCACCTCCCTCCCCCACCCTCATTGATATTGCTTTGAGAACGATTTACCAATAAATTTGGGGTCCAGGGTTTAGAAAACTACAAAGTATATTCTGGAGTTCACCTGGCCTATAACTTTTTATGTAATTTGACTGGGATGAGGACAAGAGCCTGCCTTTCAAATGCTAGTCAACAGACTTCTTAATCAAAAAGCATGCTTTATTCTACCAATTTAGTTACCATTTGTTTAAATATACAGAGTAAGAATTTGTATCAACTACAAATATAAAGACCCCACACAGCTACAGTAATCTATGTATAACCCTTAATGAATTCCCCCTTAACTGTTCCAATTCAATAACAAAATCCAAGTAAAACCAGAAACCCCTTTTCAAAGGTGCGTCCCAGCGCATGGCATTCTCACTGGTATAAGTCTTGTTATTGATACTCTGTCCCCTTTTTCGAACAGCAGGTTGGCATTCCTTCCAGAAAACAATGATCTCTATTAAGTTACCAAGCAGTCTGGAAACAGCTTTTAAAGTTAAGATAGAGAGACACTTCTTTCAACTTGTGCAATTCAAACCAGTCCAATCTCAAAGCGAAAGTAAAAAGTTACAGAGCCACAGCCCAGCTCCACCTGCACAATGACATCACTGAAGCCATGTGATAAGACAAAAACCTTTCTTAAAGGGACACTCCTTATTGTGTCTTGCAGAAACATCACAAAATCATTCCACACCTATCGCTTGCTCTGAAATACCATCACTGTTGCTGTGTTGGCAAACACAGCAGCGTGCAGCAAGAGTCCACGAACAGCCGTGTGGAGAATGTGTTTTACTTTGGCCTTGTTTCGGGGGCCAGAATTAGACCAGGAATTTGGGAGAACAAACTTGGTGCTTATCTCCAAATGATTGCGTGGGATTCTTAACATTCACCTTATAAACCAGGACTATCTCTCAGTTCCACATGTGGGTGTAATAGTCAGCACCGCTGAAATTTCAGGGACTTTCATGCAATCCCTACAGTGCAGAAGGAGGCCATTTGGCCATCGGGTCTACACTGACCCTAACTAGGCCAACCCCACCTAACCCACACATCTTTGGACATTAAAGAACAATTAATCATGGCCAATCCACATAACCTGCACACCTTTAGACTGTGGGAGGAAACCGGTGTACCTGGAGGAAACCCAGGCAACACAGGGAGAATATGCAGACTCCACAGCAGTCACCCATGGCCGGAATCAAACCCGTGTCCATGGCTCTGTGAGGCAGTAGTGCTAACTGTGATGTTCTCTGTTGCGTTTATCATGATGTCTTGAGAACATACTGTAACAAAGGATATCAAGCTGAGTTATTGAACAAAGCTGATTTATGTACCCTACTAAATTATAGATTCTAAATGGTTATTAAATAAAACAATACGATACCTCTTACAACAGAACTCTGCTATGTAACTAATCTATCTCACGCCTAACCACCTTCTCCCAGAATCCCAGGAGTCACATGATATTTATACGACTGCTCCTTATCTCCATCTGGTGGTGAGAAGTAATATTTTCTTATTGTTGACCCTTTGTATTCCTTACAATACACATATTGTTACACTAACCACCGTGTTACGACCCCCTGGGCTGGTGCGTAATCAATTCCAGCCTTACTTGACTCGGAGCCACAACATAATTGAAATGAATAAATATTTCTTGGAAAAGCACCCAAAGTATTTGGCCCTTAGCTTCCTAATAACTACAGTCACTAGGTTTGTAAATTTAAACACAATTTAGTTTAATAATAACAATAACTATAATTAAATATAATTATAATTAAATATGCAGCAAATACAACAGGTTGACTATTAACCAATCGCTAATCCCCCACTTAAACTTATCCCACCCGCTATACACACACAGAGACCTTGGGGGCGATTCTCCGATCACGGGACTAAGTGTCCGCGCCGTCATGAACGGCGTGTATTTCACGACGGCGCGAAACGGGCGCAGGGATGACCGATTCTGACCCCCACAGGGGGCCAGCATGGCGCTGGAGCGGTTCATGCCGCTCCAGCCTCCCTTCCCGGTGCCAAATGGGCGCCGCGCCAACCCGCGCATGCGCGGGGGACTTCTTCAGCGCGCCGGCCCCTATGCAACATGGCGTGGGGGTCCCCGATCGTGGGCCTGACCCCACTGGAGGCCCCGACGGTGAAGGAGCTTTTTCCCCGCCCCACAGGCCACCCCCCCCCCGACCCTATGCACAGAGTTCCCGCCGGCAGCGACCAGGGGTGAACGGCGCCGGCGGGACTCTGCTTTTTCCACGTGGCCACTCTGCCCATCCGGGCCAGAGAATCGGCGGCCCTGCCAATTCCAGCAGCCTGTGACCGGCGCCGTGCCAAATGCGACGGCGCAAATGCCACCGATTCTCCGCACCTCGCAGAATCGTGCGCCGGCGTCGTGGCGCGGTTGCGCCGATTCTCCGGCCCGTTGCGGGGCTCGGAGAATCGTGCCCCTTGTCTCTCAGCATCTGTTCTCCAACTCTGCTTTTCTTAGGTTTTTGGAAGTCCTCCCCTCTCTAGGGTAGTAGCTAATCATCACATGTTACCAGGCAGGGGACAGCCTTTTGGCCAATTTATTATCCATCAGCCAACAATCGAAGCGAATCCCACCCCATCTCTCGGGTGCTGAAAGGCTGAGTTTTGCTGTCCAAAGCTAGCACAGTCTACTATGTTGTAATTTTCAAGTTCCTCATTTCCCCTGCTCAACTTGAAGATATAGGTTTAAGCATCCATGGATCAAAATAATGACAGCAAAAATAAAGAAAGGGAATCAACAGGAAGGGTCCTTAAAACTGTGCCGCCGTGCTGCCCATCAGCTCTCACTCGGTCACAGAGGTGTCGGCCTGGGTTGTCGAGGGGATAAAGATTTGGAAAAGAGCACAGTCTCGCCAAGTGGCGGCAGTTCCGAGACAAACTGTAAATGTTTAACACTGAAAGGGGATGAAAGAAAATGGGATTTGTGTTTTGAGGTGTTTTCTGAGCAAGTGTCACAGCCTCAGCAGTCAGCCCAGTGAGATAGAACATAGAACATAGAACAGTACAGCACAGAACAGGCCCTTCGGCCCTCGATGTTGTGCCGAGCAATGATCACCCTACTCAAACCCACGTATCCACCCTATACCCGTAACCCAACAAACACCCCCCCCCCTAACCTTACTTTTATTAGGACACTACGGGCAATTTAGCATGGCCAATCCACCTAACCCACATATCTTTGGACTGTGGGAGGAAACCGGAGCACCCGGAGGAAACCCACGCACACACGGGGAGGACGTGCAGACACCGCACAGACAGTGACCCAGCCGGGAATCGAACCTGGGACCCTGGAGCTGTGAAGCATTTATGCTAACCACCATGCTACCGTGCTGCCCACTCAGATCTGACCCTCTGAAGTATAACATGGAAAACGTAGTGTCGAGGGTCAGGCCAGTCCACAGCAAGGATTTGTATCAGGAATGCTAGCCTTTAGATTTTAGTCTGTTCCCTTACTATTTGTTTGCAACAATCCAGAAACTCAGAGTCATTACTTTAGATCCGTTTATAATTCCAGCTCCGACGATCCATTCTCCTCTCTCCTATCATCCCGGAAATCGTATTCCACTGATCGAGGAATGAACAAAATATTGGGGGAAACAGGACTGTCAGTGAGTGATTTTATCCCACTCTGTATCAGGGGTTCCTGGGAAGTGGAGGGATGTTAAATTGCCCAGGTGTTTTACCAAGTCCGGGAGGTGCTGGGAACTGAATGGTTCTGATCTTCAGTTTCTTAAAGCGATTCATATGCTAATTTCCTGAGCATCCTAATTTGCCTCAGTTCTCACTCTAAACTGTCCCCAATAAACGCTCCCAGAGTAGGTTCAGCACAGGGTTAGATACAGAGTATAGCTCCCTCTACACTGTCCCCATCCAACACTCCCAGGGCAGGTACAGCACGGGGTTAGATACAGAGTAAAGCTCCCTCTACACTGTCCCCATCAAACACTCCCAGGACAGGTACAGCACGGGGTTAGAACATAGAACAGTACAGCACAGAACAGGCCCTTCGGCCCTCAATGTTGTGCCGAGCTATGATCACCCTACTCAAACCCACGTATCCACCCTATACCCGTAACCCAACACCCCCCCAACCTTACTTTTATTAGGACACTACGGGCAATTTAGCATGGCCAATCCACCTAACCCGCACGTCTTTGGACTGTGGGAGGAAACCGGAGCACCCGGAGGAAACCCACGCACACAGGGGGAGGACGTGCAGACTCCACACAGACAGTGACCCAGCCGGGAATCGAACCTGGGACCCTGGAGCTGTGAAGCATTTATGCTAACCACCATGCTACCCTGCTGCCCCAAGATACAGATACAGAGTAAAGCTCCCTCTACACTGTCCCCATCAAACACTCCCAGGACAGGTACAGCACGGGGTTAGACACAGAGTAAAGCTCCTCTACACTGTCACAAACGTATTTTCTCTATCAAAAGGAGCACCATGCCTTCCTGAATCAGTGTGATATTTAAAATGGGCGTTTTAATCCGAGGCTCCAAGTTTAGATGCAACATTTCTTGTATTGGAGGTACTGGCTGCATTCAGTTTTATTAAGACTAGGAGCGCTTTTTCCCTGCTCTTTAGTTTGTTTTATATGAAGTACTGACTCAGAGGGCTGCTTGCTGTGTTAAAGGTCGATGTGGGAGGGGAAAGAGAAAGACATGAGTTCCCGAAACAGGACAAAGCTCGGCTTAATGCCTTAATCTGAGAGTCACATTTAATGATAAAATGAAGAACTTTTCTGACCACAGAAATGACTGGGGGAAGGGCTGGTCGAATGCAATGAAGGAAGTTTGTGTTTGGAATTCCTTACTGTGCAGTAACTTGTCTTTCTAACAAAGCACAGTCTCCAGCTCTGTCATGCTGCTCATTTTGCTTCTGCAACAGTAAAGAAGCTTTCTCTCCTTCCTTCCTCCACCCCTATCCTTTCACCCTCTTCTCGTTCATTTTCTACCATCTTGTCAGTGGTGACAGTACTCACTCCTTCCAGTTAGAAGCGTGTGGGTTTGAGACTACTGCATTCCCATTGCAGTACTGAGGGAGTGCTGCCCTGTCAGAGGGTCAGTACTGAGGGAGTGCTGCCCTGTCAGAGGGTCAGTACTGAGGGAGTGCCGCACTGTCAGAGGGTCAGTACTGAGGGAGTGCTGCACTGTCAGAGGGTCAGTACTGAGGGAGTGCTGCACTGTCAGAGGGTCAGTACTGAGGGAGTGCTGCACTGTCAGAGGGTCAGTACTGAGGGAGTGCTGCACTGTCAGAGGGTCAGTACTGAGGGACTGCTGCACTGTCAGAGGGTCAGTACTGAGGGAAGGCTGCACTGTCAGAGGGTCAGTACTGAGGGAGTACTGCACTGTCAGAGGGTCAGTACTGAGGGAGTGCTACATTGTCAGGGGGTCAGTACTGAGGGAGTGCTGCACATTCAGAGGGTCAGTACTGTGGGAGTGCCTCACTGTCAGAGGGTCAGTACTGAGGGAGTGCCGCACTGTCAGAGGGTCACTACTGAGGGAGTGCTGCACTGTCAGAGGGTCAGTACTGAGGTAGTGCTGCATTGTCAGAGGTTCAGTACTGAGGGAGTGCTACATTGTCAGGGGGTCAGTACTGAGGGAGTACTGCACTGTCAGAGGGTCAGTACTGAGGGAGTGCTACATTGTCAGAGCGTCAGTACTGAGGGAGTACTGCACTGTCAGAGTCAGTACTGAGTAAGTGCTGCACTGTCAGAGGGTCAGTACTGAGGGAGTGCTGCACTGTCAGAGGGTCAGTACTGAGGGAGTGCTGCACTGTCAGAGGGTCAGTACTGAGGGAGTGCTGCACTGTCAGACGGTCCGTACTGAGGGAGTGCTGCACTGTCAGAGGGTCAGTACTGAGGGAGTGCCGCACTGTCAGAGGGTCAGTACTGAGGGAGTACCGCACTGTCAGAGGGCCAGTACTGAGGGAGTGCCGCACTGTCAGAGGGTCAGTACTGAGGTATTGCCGCACTGTCAGAGGGTCAGTACTGAGGGAGTACTGCACTGTCAGAGGGTCAGTACTGAGCAAGTGCTGCACTGTCAGAGGGTCAGAACTGAGGGAGTGCTGCACTGTCAGAGGGTGAGTACTGAGGGAGTGCTGCACTGTCAGAGGGTCAGTACTGAAGGAGTACTGCACTGTCAGAGGGTCAGCACTGAGGTAACGCTGCACTGCTAGGGGTCAGTATTGACGGATCACTGCAAAGTCGGAGGATCAGTAATGAGCGAATGCTGCACTGTCCCACTGTATTGAAGGAAGGAGCGGTGAACAGGAAATTCAATGATTTAACAGAATGTGCACCGAATGTGTTCAAGACATCACTTGTGTTTTATGGTTTATGGTCTGTTAGTCTTGAGAAGATCATAGAATTTACAGTGCAGAAGGAGTCCATTCGGTCCATCGTGTCTGCACCAGCCCTTGGAAAGAGCACCCTACCTAATCCCACATCTTACATTGGTCGAGAGTCATCTGAGCTGGTGAATGGTGTGGAGGAATCGAGAATAGTGAGGAACCCCTGGGCTGGTTCACCCTCGGAGAATCCCTGGTCCAACTCGAACCATGTCCCAGAATCTGAAATGATTTAAAATCCATGTCTTTAAATTGGGGGTGGGGGGGTGCTGGCATTGTGTGGGGTGGGGGGGGTGCTGGCATTGTGTGGGGGGGTGGGGGGGGCAGGCTGGCATTGTGGCGGGTGGGTTATGGGGGGCTGGAGGATGGGGGGGGATGGCATTGTGGTGGGTGGGTTGTTTGGGGGGGGCTGGAGGATGGGGGAGGGCGGGCTGGCATTGTGGCGAGTGGGTTGTTGGGGGGGGTGGAGGATGGGGTGGGCGGGGGGGACGGGGGACGGACCATGGGGCCGAGGGGATTGGGTGCGGTGAGGAGTAATTTCTCCTCTGCTGCAGTGCTGGAGTTCGATCCCAGATATTCACCACTCTCAGCACTTGGATCTTTCTAAGTGTATGACTGAAGCAGCTGGTAATGGGCAATCCGTCTATTCAGAGCATCCTCTCCGTTTTTAAAAACAGTACCCAATTTCCCCTCCCCCCCTATTAAGGGGCAATTTAGCGTGGCCACCTATCCTGTGTGTCTTTTTGGGTTGTGGGGGTGAGACCCGTGCAGACATGGGGTGAATGTGCAAACTCCGCATGGATATTGACTCGGGGCCAGGATCGAACCTGGGACCTCGGCACCATGAGGCAGCAGTGCTAACCACTGCGCCACCGTGCCGCCCTTGCATCCTCTCAGTTACTGAGATTGAAACGTACTGACAGAAATACTTTTCCCTTTACTCGCAGGTCGAGACTCACCTGGAGAATCCCACCAAATACCACATCCAGCAATCGCAGAGGCAGCAGGTGAAGCAGTATCTGTCCACCACATTAGGCAACAAGTTTGCTGCACTTCCCCTGTCGATGGGACACTCCCACTCTGTGCAACCGTCCGCCGTCTCGCCTGGCATAAGGAATGACCATGTGATATCCAGCTCTACTGGAAACAGTGCACCCAATAGCCCCATGGCCATGCTCAACATTGGCTCGAATCCTGAACAAGAGGTATGGGCCACGCTGCGTCCGATGGGTTGGCAAGGAAGAAGAAATCAAGTGAGAAAATGGATTGTGACCCTTCTTCCCACAGTCAATGCATCCCTCCCCATCATAAACTGCACTCATACAGTAGTATTGTCACTGGATGAATAATCCAGAGATCCTGGGTGATGCCATGGTGACCCAGGTTTAAACCCCGCCATGGCAGATGGTGTAATTTTAATTCAATAGACATCTTGAGTTAACTCGATGATAATGAAAACCCGTGCTGATTGTCATAAAAACCCGCCTGGCTCACTAATGTCCTTTAGGGAAGGACATCGGCCATCCTTACCTGGCCTGGCCTATATGTGACTCCAGACCCACAGCAATGTGGCTGACTCTTAACTGCTCTCTGTATAAATGCTGCCATGAATCGTAGTCCTGCTCAGTGTGAGGAACCCAGGTTCAAACGTTTGAAGGAGCTGCCCACCCCGAGCATCCTCTCAGTTACTGCGATTAGCTGAGGAGCTAATGGTGCGAAGCTACCATCTGTGGGATTATGACTGAAGACTCTACGTCAGAATCCTCTCTGAAAAACACCGCAGTTCATGCTGTTTGGGTTGGCTTTGTGTGTTATTGTGGGGACAGGAAACGCTGCATTTGCATTTACCCTCCAGTTAACTGTCCTCTCTGTTTCTAGATGGACGATGTAATTGATGATATTATTAGCCTCGAATCCAGCTACAACGATGATGTCCTCTGCTACACTGACCCTGCCCTACAGACAGCGAATACTGTAAGTTCTTGGAATGTTAACAGATCCTTTGATATGAGATTGGGAACAACTCTTGGGAACAACTTGCTGAAACATCATCCTCTGTGTCAGCTGCTGAAATGACCATAAGGTGTATTTCCTGAGCAGGAATGCTGTTGAGGAATATCTTTAGCTAAATCACGTCCCCAGGCTCCCTATCCTGTCATTAATGAATGCTGTTTTAACAACATACGGATCATCAATCACGATCTCCGCTGCTCAATTTGTTGATTTTACGAGAAATTAGGGTTTGAATGGGTTCTAAAGCAGGCGATTGTTCCATTTCACTGTTTTATTGCCCAACCAGTGAAGATGATGATGTCTCTGAGGAGCGTAGGATTGGTGAATGGGCACCTCCAAAGGTCAGGTAGAGGTTAATAGCTGTCCTTATCTCTCATTGATGTTTTTTTTTGGAATATGACTTATTTATTGGTTGATTCTCTCTCTGGTTGTAACTGGTTCCAGCTTCAAGATACGATGATTGAGGCAATCAGGAGCCAGTCACACAGATCTTGAAGTCTGACAGATGCAGTAGGTGCAAAGTTTTATTGCTTGATCTCTGGTGTTTTGGAAAGAAGGGCACAAATTCTCCTGGTGCGATTTTGGTGAGAGAGTTTGAGCTGATCGGGTGCCCAATGGTCCTGGCAAGAACCTTGGTCTTCGATCCCGTCTGAGTGTCTGTAGAATGCAGCGTGCGGGCTGTGGCTGGGGAATGAGGGACCCTGGGGCATCACCATCAGTTCCAGGATGCTGCCTTGTCAGGCAGGGCTGGAACTCTGAGGAAGATAGGCCCTGGATCGGTGACAGTGTGGGGAGAGTTTTTCTTTATAAATTTAGAGTACCCAATTATTTTTTTTCCAATTAAGGGGCAATTTAGCACATCATAATTGAAGGTTATTTTGTTTCTCTGCCTCCGTAGATAGTTCAGGCAGTGCCCTATATGACCCCCCCCCCCCCCCCCCCTTCACCAACACTCCTTTCCCCTCCCTCCCCACCACCCCCTTCCTTTCCCTTCTGTTGGTACAGAGGCGAGGGTATCTGGTCTCTCCAGCGCAAAGTTTAGCTCTTGTACCATTTGTTTTTTGTAGAAACGTGTTGTGAACTGTTTCAATATCAGAGTACCCACCCCCACCTCCCCGTACGTTGGTACTGAGGGGCGGGTACCCTGTTTCTCCAACACAAAATTAGTGTTTGTACCGTTTGGCCTTGTATATATTTTTTTACTGTTTTAATAAAAAGATATAGCCAATCTACCTAACCTGCACATCTTTGGGTTGTGAGGTGAAACCCACGCAGACATAGGGAGAATGTGCAAACTCCACATGGACAGTGGAGTGTGGGGAGAGTTGAGCCAGGCTGATCCGCACAACCCCCACAGGAGAGGTGCCAGAGAGTTGGAGAACTGCAAATATTGCACCCTTGTTCAAAGAAGGTTGAAATGAAAATCGCTTATTGTCACAAGTAGGCTTCAAATGAAATGACAGTGAAAAGCCCTTAGTTGCCACATTCCGGCGCCTGTTCGGGGAGGCTGGTACGGGAATTGAACCGTGCTGCTGACCTGCCTTGGTCTGCTTTAAAAGCCAGCTATTTAGCCCAGTGTGCTAAACCAGCGCTTACAGGTTGTAAGGATAAAGCCCAGCAATTACAAAGCAGTCAGTTTAACTTCCGTAGTGGGGAAGTTCTAGAAACAATTATTAGGGATAGAATTAATAGTCACATGGAAAATGTAGGTTGATTAGGAAGAGATTGCAGGGATTGAGAAAGGGAAAATCATGTTTAAGTAATTTGTTGGAGTTTTATTTAGAAGTAACAGAAAGGGTAATGCTGTTGATGTGGTGTACATGGACTTTCAGAAGGCATTTGATACAGTGCCACACAACAGACCTGTGAGAAAAGTTATAGCATCACAGAATTGTTACAGTGCAAAATGAGACCATTTGGCCCATCGTTTTTTGCACCAGCTCTCCAAACGAGCATCCTGGCTTAGTGCCATTCCTCTGCCTTTTCCCTGCACCCCTTCACATTGTTTCCTATTCAAATAATCATTTAATGCCCTCTTGAATGCCTCGATTGAACCTGTCTCTGCCACACTTCCAGGCAGTGGATTCCAGACCCAAACCACTCGCTGTGTGAAAAAGTTTTTACTCGCATCACATTTGCTTCATGGAGTAAAAGGGACAGTAGCAACCTGGATACAAAATTGGCTGAATAATAGGAAGCAAAGAGTCAGTGGACATTATTTCGGCTGGAGGACGGTTTGTAGTGCTGTTCCCCAAGGGTAGCCATTTTGATCCTTGTTTTTCCTGATATATATCAATGATCGAGATCCTGGTGTGCAGGGTACAATTTCAACGTTTGCAGATGATAGGAAACTTGGAAGCATTGAAAACTGGGAGGAGGACAGCTTACAACTTCAACATAGACAAGTCGGTGGAGTGGGCAGATAGGCAGCAGATGAAGTTCAATGCGGAAAAGTGTGAGGTGATGCATTTTGGTAAGAAGAACATGGAGAGATAATATAAAATATGGGGTAAAATTCCTAAAGTGGGTGCAGGAGCTGAGGGACCTGGGTGTATTTGTGCACAATCATTAAATGTGGCAGTTCAGATGGAGAGAGCAGTTAACAAAGCATGCAGCAGGGCGGCACGGTGGCGCAGTGGGTTAGCACTGCGGCCTCACAGCGCCGAGGTCCCAGGTTCGATCCCAGCTCTGGGTCACTGTCCGTGTGGAGTTTTCAGATTCTCCCGGTGTTTGTGTGGGTTTCGCCCCCACCACGCAAAGATGTGCAGGGTAGGTGGATTGGCCACACCAAATTGTCCCTTAATTGGAAAAAATGAATTGGGTACTCTAAAAATTTTTTTTAAAGCATGTAGCATTGTGGGCTTTATTAATAGTGACATAGAGGACAAGAGCAAAGAGGATATGCTGAACTTATACCAGATATTAGTCAGACCTCAGCTGGAGTATTGTGTACAGTTCTGGGCGCCACACTATAGGAAGGATGTGAACACAGTGGAGAGGGTGTCGAAGAGGTTTTACAAGAATACTTCCAGAGATGAGAAACTTCAGTTATGAAGATAGATTGGAGAGGTTGGGACTGTTCTCCTTGGAGAGAAGAAGGTTCAGAGGAAATCTGATAGAGGTGTTCAAAATCATGAGGAGGCTGGACAGAGTTGATCAGGAGAAACTACTCACACTGGTAAACGGATCAAGAGCGAGAGGGCCCAGATTAAAGTGATTTATAAAAGAAACAAATGTGGGGCGGGATTCTCCGTTGCCCGTCGTAACGCGGGTTTCCGGCGAGAAAAATCGGTGTTAATGACTCCGGCGTCGGGGCCTTCTTTAAGGCCGCTATTCTCCGTTCCCGGAGGGGCTAGCAGCTGACTGACGCGATACGCGTCAGTTTCACCAGCTGCGGAAGTGGTGAGACCCAGCGTTTTTTGGAGGATAAGGAGGAGAGAGACAGACCCGGCATTTGGGGGGGGGGGGGGGTGGTTCCGGCATTTGGGGGGGGTTCCGGCATTTGGGGGGGGGGTGTTCCGGCATTTGGGGGGGGGTGTTCCGGCATTTGGGGGGGGGTGGTGTTCCGGCATTTGGGGGGGGGGTACCCGGCGTTGAGAGGGGGGGGGGTTGCGGCGTTGCGAGAGATGGGGGGCGGCGTTGGAGGGGGGTAGGGGTGGTGGGGAGGGGGGTAGGGGCGTTGGAGGCAGGTAGGGGTGGTGAGGGGGGGGTGGTTAGGGTAGGGGGCAGCGTCGTACAGAGGGGGGGGCGACGGTGCGTTGGCCCCGGGCATCCGTCGCCCCCCCCCTCTCTGCCCGCCGCTGCCCCCAAACCCCCCCGATGCCGCAACCCACCCCCCCCAATGCCGCAACCCACCCCCCCCCCCATGCCGCAACCCACCCCCGACACTGAACGGCGTCAACCATCATCAATGGTTGACGCCGTTTTAAATCAACTGTGATTTTCGCCGACGTGACCCGTGGCCACGTCGGCGGGACTTCGGCCCATCCGGGCCGGAGATTTAAGGTCAGTGCAAATAAAATGAAATCCCGCCGGCGCCAGCTGTTTTCACAGGCTGCCGGCGGGATTTGCACAACGCCGGTTTTTTACCGGCGGGAGAATTCGAAAACCTGCGGGAGCGGAAATAACGCCGCTTCCCGCCAATTCTCCGACCCTGCGTGGGGTCGGAGAATCCCGCCCATGATGTGAGAAAAGCTTTTTCACACGAGTGGTTTGGGTCTGGAATGCACAGCCTGGAAGTGTGTTGGAGGCAGGTTCTATTGAGGCATTTAAGAGGGTATTGGATTATTATTTGAATAGGAACAATGAGCGCGGGTACAGGGAAAAGGCAGGAGAATGGCACAAAGTCATAATGCTCGTTTGGAGAGCTGGTGCGGACACGATGGGTCAAATGGCCTTCTTCTGCACCGTAACAATTCTGTGATGGCTGACTGTTATTAGGTAAAGTCGCCATAGTCCCAGAAGACCATAAACTGTTTTCCCCTTTGAGGGGGAGAGCTGACTGGTGGTGATTTAACCTGAGGATTGATGTGTTAGGTAAGCTGGGTCTGCGAGGACTGCGTTTACTGCAGTGGTGAGAGAGACAGGCTTCCAACACTTGAAGAAATGCAACTCGATTTTATTGAACTCTTAACTATCATACATACTATAACTGTGGGTTGACACTATGCTGACTTGACTGGAGACCTGAGGCTAACCTGACCAGACTATCTTACTACCACATGGTGTTTGTTCTAGTTGCTGCTCACGGACTCTGACTGTCTCAGAGGCTGGATCCCGAGAGAGCGGGAAAACTAGTGCCCTCTGGCTTTATCGTGGTCGTGTCCTGTCTGGTGATTGGCTGCTGTGTTCTGTGTGTTCACTGGTCTTCCTGTGTGTCAATCACTGCCTGTCTGCGCACCATCATATACCTGGATGTATATTATGACAAGGATCACCACACTTCAGGCAAGGAGCAAGGGTGAGAAGGCGGAGCCTTCATGAATAACCTCAACGGGTATGGGAATTACTGCTGGCCTCGCTCTGCATCACAAACCAGCTATCTAGCCAAGTGAGCTAAACCGCTGGCTGTTATTGTGCTGATTATACCTGGCACATAGTAACAGGTCAGTCCAAAAGTTTCATGGGGGGGTCCTTTGGAAGTCAGAGGACCCTGATTTTCAGATTGAAAAGCGACTTCTGCCAACTGCACACAGGTATCTGGTTGAGCAGAGGGAAATATTTTGACAGTATGGTGCCAGCCACACTGCCAACAGGGAATGGTAAATCATGAGCCCACCATTTGCAGGGCAGTAACATCCCATTCCCCATTGGGTAGAATACCTCAGGTCCTCCCCGTACAGCCACAACTGATATAGATAGCCCTGTGTGGGTGGGAGTGGCTTGAGAGTCACTGCAGATGGAAGAATGCAAGGGTAACTAATACAATTTACTGCTCCCAGGATGGAGGTTTGCACACACAGATTTTGAGAATTTGCCGCCCGGGTGCCTTTCTGCTTAACTGGGCCACAGAGCAGCCGTTTTGTCTGTGTGCGCAGATTTAGTACTAAATCTGAGAAATTGCCCCAGAGAACGAGAGCAATCATCCATTGCTGTTGTTAACAGCACAGCCGAGGTTTGTTCTGTCGGTCAGTATAAGACTGATTCTCAGTGTTGCAGTTACCAGCCTGTGCCAGCCAACACTTGTTACATTTGTCTGACACTGTCATTGCTGCCAAAGTGAATTTTTCTCAGTTTATTGATTGACGTTTGATCCAATGGCGAGTTGGAAAGATTGCCTTGCTTCTGGGCTCAGCATCATTCTTTCAATGATATTTAATTTGGGAGGTCGGTGCTACAGCCCAGCTTGATATGGAAAGCCACGCCCTTGACCACTGTTGCTACATTCACACATGTGCCAGTGTTACCCAGCTCTGCAACACCTGAATCAACCAATCCAGGACCTCCACGTTGTGAATCTGATTGGCCAATGTTTATCCTTGGAAGGACGGCAATCTCCTACAGTTGGACAGTGGGAAGACTGAAGCTGCAACCTTTGGACCCAATATTATCTCTGTAACTTTGCTATTGAATCCACTCCCCCTCCTGGTCACTGTCTGAACCCAAACCAATAAATTCAATTCACAGCTGCATGGTGAGCCAAAGGAAATTGGACAGGACGAACAAATAGCTGTAATATTACAGCATGCACTCAGCCCTGCGTTTGTCTGTCCATCAGAGATGAATAACAGCTGAGACTCCTTAAATTCACTGGATGAATGTTTCTATGTTGAAGCCAGCGCTCCACTTCTCACCCATGTGGTAGTAAACAAAATGACCGATCAACTAGTTTTTTAATCCCAGAAGAAACCTGGGAGACCCACCCTCTCCGAATGTCTGTTCTTGCTGACCTGCAGGGGTGTGTGATTCACAAGCGCCTTGAGCCCAGTGCTAATGTGTCACCCTCTCCATGGTGGATATTGAAGAACCTGGAGTCAGCAAGGACCCAAACTGGGCACAGTTCCAGATTACTGACTCATGGTGCAGTTGCATAGGCGATTTTTAAAAAATATTGCGACACAGGAAAGTTGGATGCTGGAGGAAGTCCTGCAATCAGATGGAAAAATCACTCTTGTACCTTGTCTAGGAGTGCGAGACAGATGCAAAGTGTGTCACCACATAGGGAGCAAGATATTGGATCTGGATGACTTTTTTCTTGAAGGGAAAGAAAGGCGATGCTGAGTTTCTTGCACAGTTCTTTATTTCTAACCTCATCCACTCAGCACAATCTTTGACCCGTTGCAAACCAGGGACGTGCTTAATCTCGGCTCTTTTTTTTTTTAAAAGCCTCTGATGTAAACATTAACAATGTTGCTTCCAGAGGTTAGTGTTCAAACTGCTGGGAACAAGCTTAAAACTCACTGCCGTTTCTACTCGCCCAATAAAGAGTTGAAAGTGCAAGAGGGAGGGTGGGTGTGTGAAGGTTAAAGTTCTCGCTCGTTCTCCTCAATGTTAGTGGTAGCCTTGAGCTGCTGCTTCTGCTCTCTCAGCAATGCCGGTCTCTGAAGATAATGAAAACATGAAGGAGCGAAGCAGGACTATTGCTATCCTCGAGGTTCCAAACTCTCCGAAGTTTCAGCAGGTAGGATCTCTGCTAGAAAACTATACACAGTAAATGCAGCATTGATCCACTGGATTGAGATTATCTGATTGCACTGTGTGTGCGCATTCTGTTAAAGATTGCCCCTGAGGTTCAGTTTTAGAACTCCTTGTGCATTACAAGTTTCACTGTACCAAACCTGTGTTGCCCACTTTTGGTGAATGGATAATAGATTTTTGCACTCTATTTTTTTTCCCACTCGTACTTTCTCCATTTCCCTCTTTTTTTTTTCTTTTAAAATGTTTTTCCAATTCAGGGGCAATTTAGAGTGACCAATCCACCTACTGTGCACATCTTTGGGTTGTGGGGGTGAGTCCCACACAGACTCGGGGACAATGTGTAGACTCCACGCGGTCAGTGACCCGGGGCCAGTATGGAATCCGGGTCCTCGGGGTCGTGAGGCAGCAGTGCTAACCACTGCGCCAGCGTGCCGCCTCTTTCTCCATCTCTCTTGAAGGTTCGGACAAGAACAAATCTCCTGCCTCTTTTTTGTTTCTCCCTGCACCTTTTCTTTATTTTGTTCTGAATCTCTTTCTCCTCCATTCTCTCCTATTTCTCTCACTCTCTCCCATTCTCTCTCCTCCACTCTCTCTCCTCCTTTCTCTCTCTCTCTATCCTCCATTCGTTCTCTCCTCTATTCTCTCTCTCACTACCCCATTTCTGTCTTTCTGCAACTTTTCCTTTTTTTTTGCTCTTATTTTTAGGTAACCTTCTCGTTCTCCCACTCTTCCTCATCTGTTTCATGCCTATAGCTCTCTCTATCTTTCTGTCGTTGTTATGTCTCTTTCCATATCTCTCTCTCTCTCTCTCTACTCCTCTCCATTTGTCTGTTTCTATCTGCATATGATTTTAAGAAAATTGCCTTGGCTCGCTATTGCTGTCTAGGCAGAAGTTTCCCGTGCTGTTGAAATATCAGATTAAATCGTCTTAACATCAGTGGGGAGATGGTGAACGCACTGTTCCTTTGAGAAGTTTGAAAAAGTGATGTTTCTGAAATTTGTTGCATGCTGATTGGAGTTGTACAGCAGCCAAAGTGGAGGTAAAGTGGTGTGAGACACTTGCCTTGTCCACATGCAGTGCCATTAATTGTGTAATCGGGTTACACTGCGCTCTTATGTGCAACTGACCCACGACTGAGTAAAACCTTTATCAGCACTGCCCAGCTTTAGGCGACAGATATGATTAGATCATAGTTTATAGCAGGCTTCACAATAAGCTCATGTGGGACTATCTCCTTTCTTATCTCTTCATATCATTACCTATTTATCGAGGTGTTAATTATGACTCAGTGGACAGTCCATTCATCACTGAGTCAGAAGGTTGTGGGTTCAAGTTCCAGTCCAGAGACTTACACATCACCCAGGCTGGCATTCCCAGCACCATTACTGAGAGGGGCAGTACTGAGGGAGGGCTGCAATGTTGGAACCTCGCTCCTGAGGGAATGTAGCACTACGGAGGGACAGTACTGAGGCAGGGCTGCAATGTTGGTACCTCGCTTCTGTGAGAATGTAGCACTACGGAGGGACAGTACTGAGGGAGAGCTGCAATGTTGGAACCTCGCTCCTGAGGGAATGCAGCACTATGGAGGGACAGTACTGAGGGAGGACTGCAATGTTGGAACCTCTCTCCTGTGGGAATGCAGCACTATGGAGGGACAGTACTGAGGGAGAGCTGCAATGTTGGAACCTCGCTCCTGAGGGAATGCAGCACTATGGAGGGACAGTACTGAGGGAGGGCTGCAATGTTGGTACCTCGCTTCTGTGGGAATGTAGCACTACGGAGGGACAGTACTGAGGGGGGGCTGCAATGTTGGTACCTCGTTTCTGTGAGAATGTAGCACTACGGAGGGACAGTACTGAGGGAGGACTGCAATGTTGGAACCTCGTTCCTGAGGGAATGCACCACTATGGAGGGACAGTACTGAGGGAGGGCTACAATGTTGGAACCTCACTTCTGTGGGAATGTAGCACTATGGAGGGACAGTACTGAGGGAGGGCTACAATGTTGGTGCTGCTGTCTTGAGGGAATGTAGTGTTTTGGAGGAGCTCTCCTGAGGGAATGCAGCTGTGTGGAGGGACAGTACTGAGGGATGGCTGCACTGAGGGAGCACCACCGTGACAAGAGTGCAGTCCTGGAGTTCTGCACTGTTGCAGATGATTCTTTTGGATGAGATAATAACAATAACGTGTATTTGAAACCAACGCCCCATTTGCCCTCTCATGGGGATGTGAAAGATTCTACGACATTATTTTGAAGAAGAGCAGAATTGAAAAATTCTTCCCCAGTGTCTTGGACAGTATTTATCACATTGGTATTGTGGGATCTTGCTGTGCATAAACTGTCTGGTATATTTGTTGCACAGTGGTTAGCACTGTTGTCTCACAGCGCCATGGTCCTGGGTTCAATTCAGGCCTCAGATGACTGTGCGGAGCCTGCACATTCTCCTCGTGTCTGCGTGGATTTCCTCCGTGTGCTCCGGTTTCTTCCCACAGTCTAAATATGTGCAGGTTAGGTGGATTGGCCATGCTAAATTGTCCCTTGGTGTCAATGGTTGTGTGGGTTATGTGGGCTTGCAGCGATAGGGCAGGAGCCTGGTTAGGGTACTCTTTTAGAGGGTCGGTGCAGACTCAATGGGCCGAATAGCCTCCTTCTGCACTAGGGATTCTGTAAATAAAAATTAATGTAGCTATATATGAAGAAATTAGACGGATAAAGAGGAAGGAAAATGAGTTATAGGGATAGAGAAAGAGAGACCAAGAAGTAGATAAAGAGGGTGAGATGGATTGGGAGAGAGGCTGATGGAGATATTAGAAGAAATAGAGAGCTTTAAGGCCTGGTGCGATAGATAGATAGAGAGAGAGAGAGAGACATACATGGCGATGAAAAGGTGAATAGTGCAAGAAGAGACAGACTGTTGCCGACCAAATGAGAGGGTTGATAGAAATGAAGAGATGGAGATCTGGGAGTAGAGAAGAGAGACATCAATGAAATTGATCCAGCTAGAGAGGAAAAAGTGGTGAGAAATAGAAAGATAGTAATAAATAGAGAGAGAGGACCAGAAATGGAGGTAGAGACTGATGGAAAGAGAGAATACAATGGAGTGAAAGGCAATGACAGACAGAAAAACATTCAGATACGGATGCATGCACACTCGCACAACACACAGACAAAGTCACATACAGACACACTCACACTCAAGCACACACACACTACATGCTGTTAGAGAGCAATAATTTCCCACACGAAGACTCCGATGGTCATTAGAGAGGAGATATAGGCAGCACGGTGGCCTAGTGGTTAGCACAACCGCCTCACGGCGCTGAGGTCCCAGGTTCGATCCCGGCTCTGGGTCACTGTCCGTGTGGAGTTTGCACATTCTCCCCGTGTCTGCGTGGGTTTCGCCCCCACAACCCAAAAATGTGCAGAGTAGGTGGATTGGCCACGCTAAATTGCCCCTTAATTGGAAAAAATAATTGGGTAATCTAAATTTATAAAAAAAAAATTTTTTTTTAATTAGAGAGGAGATATTTTCCTCATTCTACCTGGGTGACCCAGTAGACAGTGTATAGCCTGGATCAATCCAGTTAGCTAACGGTTTTGAATGGTGTTACCTGAATTTGGAGACTCTGAGCAGTTTTACTCACTTTATCAAATGGCTTATCTGGGTCAGATACAGGGTGATTGGAGCTTGCCTCGGGAGAGTTGTGTTTTTTTGTTTTTAAAAAAAAAAGTAGCTGACGGAACATTTTGTGGATCATTGCCTCAGGCAGTGAGAAGTTGCTGTGTCAGGATTCAGTGACCTGGAGTTCAAGAACCAGTTGGATCTGGCTCCAAGTCAGATTTTCCGCTCCTGCTCTGAAGGTGCCGAGACCGTCCGAGATTCATGGGCAGGATCAGCGGCCTCTCTCAAGCTCAGCTGAGGGGGCCTTCATCAGGTGTGAACCAAGCGAGCCAGTGCCAGCATGTCAGTAAACCACAGAAGGCATTACGGCTGTGCCAGATCCCACTATAGCCCCAGGACGGTTCGGGAAATTGTAACAAACTATAGGATCAGGTCTCCCCACACAGACCAGGCCTGAAATGTGACAGGTTTTTTTTAGTTTGTTACGGCCCTTAGGGCGCATTTTCCAGCAGAAGAAATCATTTGCACAAACCTTTACATTACTCCTCACCAAACATACGAGGGGAGGGGGGGGGGGGGGTCAACCCCCATCCTGAGGGCTACCTCAACCCCCATCCTGAGGGCTACCTCTATCTCTGGACATCTCTCTTATAAAGGGCATATTGCTGTTGAGGGGGTAGATTCCTCACAATGAACGCGGGACTAAACGTATGAGAATAGGTTGCATTGACTTTGAAAATGTCAAAACGGTATTAAGGATTATAGAACCGAGGCTAATAGATTGGAGTTGAGATGCAGATCAGCGTGATCTAATGGAATAATGGAACAGGCTCAAGGGGAAGAATGACCTTCTCTCGTACCTCTGTTTCTCCGGGGTAACCGAGCTATTTAAGATACTAAGTTAACAATGCAGAAAGGTCAGAGGGAAGCAGCAAGCGAGGTTGGATTTGAAGTTGAACTTGCTGTAAATGGTGCCAACAAAGTTTACGAACATTGCGGGAGTGTTATTTTGCTGATTCTCAGCAGCAGTTTGCTGCTAACAGGGCTTTGTACATCATTTTGTACCTTGTACGAAGCTGCTCACCGCTGCACAATGATTGTGTTCAGTTTGGTGAATGTGGAGTTCTTGTTTGCTCTGCAGATTAGATGAGAGTTTTATGGGACGTGGCTTGTTATTGAGACCTCTGAGATGAGGCTCTCTCATTCCTTTGCTGATCCGCTAAACATAGAAACAAAAACATTGAAAAGAGGAGCAAGAGGAGGCTAGTCGGCCCTTGGAGCCCGCTCCGCCATTCATTATGATCATGGCTGACCATCCAACTCTGTAACCTGTTCCCACTTTGCCCCATAACCTTTGATTCCTTTAGCCCCAAGAGCTATATCTAACTCCTTCTTGAAAACAGGCAATGTTTTCGCCTCAACTACTTTCTGTGGTACTGGATTCTACAGGCCCACCCCTCTGGGTGAAGAAATTTCTCCTCATCTCAGTCCTAAATGGTTCCTTAAACTTTGACTCCTTGGTCTGGACTCCCCCATCATCGGGAACATCCTTCCTGCATCTTCCCAGTCCAGTCCTTTAAACTTCAATAGGTTTCCATGAGGTCCCTCTCCCATTATCTGAACTCCAGCGAATATAATCCTAAACGACTCAACCTCTTCTCATACATCAGTCCTGCCATCCCAGCAATCAGTCTGGTAAACCTTCTCTGCACTCCCCCTATAGAAAGAACATCCTTCCTCAGATAAGGAGACGAAATCTGCACACAATGGGCAAGATCTACCGGTTGCGTCACACCCATTAGGCAGCGCAGATTGGCGACCCGCGACCAGTAGATGTCAGGAGATCCCTTGAACGTGATCTTGCGAGACATCGCGATGTGAATCCTGCACATTGTGGGCAGGGTCACTTTTTAGCAAATCTGCATATCAGAGTGAGTTAGCTCGCCACACTATAATATGCACTCCCACGATCTACCCAAGGCGTGGAATCTAACCCCCCTCACCTTGGAGATCTTGGGTGAGGGCGGTTCAGTGCTGGTCTCCACAAATGGGGGCTAGACGGAATGGCACTTGTGGAGTCTCCCAGGGGATTGGAGGCCCCCAGGTACTTGTCCTCTGGGCAGGGTGGCACCCTGGCACTGCTGCTGCCACCTGGGCACCTTGGCACTTCCAGCTTGGCACCTTCGTACTGCCAGCCTGGTACCCTGGAAGTGGCACCTGGGCTCCAGACTGGCACTGTCAAGGTGCACAGGTGGCACTGCCAGCTGTCAGGGGCACTGCAAAGATGCCAGGCTGGCATTTGTCCCACGATGGGGATTGGGCCTGGGGGTGTCCTACGTGCGTGTGGGGGTTGCAGGCCAGGGGAGCCCGAGGACCCCCTTTATAGGTGAGTTGGGGCTTGGAGTGGGTTCGGTATTTGCGTCGTGGGGTTAAGAGATCGGGGTGCTATTTACAAATTGCTCCCAGATTTAATCTTGCACCGGGAAATTCCAGCGAGGAGAGCTCTT
Organism: Scyliorhinus canicula; assembly: GCF_902713615.1. Taxonomy (NCBI): domain Eukaryota; kingdom Metazoa; phylum Chordata; class Chondrichthyes; order Carcharhiniformes; family Scyliorhinidae; genus Scyliorhinus; species Scyliorhinus canicula. The sequence goes on along the minus strand of NC_052160.1, from coordinate 126,924,483 downwards.
TGGTGCAGGAAATGGGACTAAATGTGGCCTCGTCTGCAGGTTTCCCGCTGAGGCCCCAATCTACCTGAACGGCCATTCGATAGCGTGGTGTTTGTCGCCACTCCGAGTGCTGGGAAACATGCGGCTAATCGTGCGCATTGCAGGCTCTGTCCCCATTCGGGTAGAACGTGCCCAATATTTCAGGTATGGTCTCACCAATGCTCTGGATAACTGCAGCAAGACAATCTCCGTCCTGTACTCAAATCCTCTCGCTACGAAGGCCAACATAACATTTCCTGCATGCTTACTTTCAGCCACTGGCATACAAGGACACCAAGGTCTTGTTGCACATTCCCCTCTCTCAATCTCTCGCCATTCAGATAATAATCTGCCTTCCTCTTTTTGCTACCAAAGTGGATAACCTCACAGTTATCCACATTATACTGCACCTGCCCACTCAACTACACTGTGAATAGCTGGGGTCCTAACCTCTGCTATGCATTTGCCCACTCAACTATACTGTACATAGCTGGGGTCCTAACATTGATCCATGATGTACCCCATGAGTCACTGCCTGTCTTTTGGACAAACACCCATTTATTTCTATGCTTTGTTTCCTGTCTGCCAACCATTTTTTTCATCCATCTCAATCCATTACCCCCAATCTCACGGGCTTTAATTTTACACTCTAATCTCTTATATGGGACTTAGTTGAAAGCCTCTGAAAGTCCAAATAAACCACACCCACTGGCTCACCCTCATCAATCTGCTAGTTACAACCTCGAAGAATTCCAGTAGATTTGTTGAACATGATCTCCCTCTCGTAAATCCATCCGATTCTGCCAGTGTTGTCCATGTACTCTGCTATAAAATCTTTTACAAATCCTTGACTCTAGGACCATGGAGGCAACATACCATCATAGAGTCCCGTTTTCAGCCCCAAGAACGCCTATCTATTCCCCTTACAATTGAATCCACCTTACAATTGAATCCCCTATTGTCCTCCCCTGTACAAATTTAGCTGTTGCTGCTTTCCCCTCAGAGGCCATTCCCAACAGTCTCCAAAGCAGTATATCTGTTTTGCAGGGGAATGGCCACAGGAGGTTCCTGCACTGTCCACCTAGCCCTCTTGCTCTGCTTGGTGGCCACCCATTCTCTTCCTGCTTTTGGAGTTATAGCCTGCGGTACGACCATCGCTCTATACATGCAATCCACGGTACTCTCCACGTCGTGGATGCTCAAGAGTGTTCCTAGCCTCCTCTCCAGCTCTGAGACTCAGGCTTTCCAGGAGCTTCAGCACCAATTCCTGCACAAATGCTGTTCCCGGTTTCCCACATAGTGCAGGAAGAGCTCTCCTACCATGACATACCCCTTTAAATTAAACCCTTTGGAAGATACTTAAAATGAACTAATATACAATTACTGTTGGGCCTTTCTTCTCTGGTCTTCTTTGTACAAAATATAGCCGTTATAAACTATAGACCACAAAATAGAGACCTTGCAAATCATAAGCGCTAAAAGTAGTAAATACTTAGCCGCCCGTACTCCCCAATAAGCTACTTCCACTTGTCGCGCATCACTTTAGAATCCTGATGCCAGCTCAGGAGCTCCGAGCTCCATGCTAGCACTCCACTCTCCTATGCAAGGAATCAGAGGAGGGGGAAACACTGATAAGGTCCAAAGAAAGAAAAGGGCTCATCCATATTCTGCACCTGTTGTATCCACCTGATGGATGACAGTCACTTTGTGATGCAGCCAGTTGTGTTTTAGTCAGATTCTGCTCACCGGCAGATTCAGAGAGTGAGAGCCGGCAGGAACAGGAAATGCAGGAACCTATCAAAATGGTGAAGGAAAAAAAAATGTCAGAGAGGAGGTTGATGAAGAAAGGGTGAAACCTCAAGCTTCCATAATATTTAGAGCACAGAAAGAGGCCATTAATTTACTGGTCTAAGCTGATGTATATGCTTGCTCAACCCAAGCCTCCTCCAAGCCCTCTTCATCTAATCCCTTCAGCATATTCTTCCATCCTGTCCTCTCATGTTTATCCAATGTCTCCCGTAAGCATATCCATACAATTCACCTCGACCAATCCCTATTGTCGTGAGTTCCATATTCTCCCCATTCTCTGGCTGAATTTTCAGTGGATTTATTAGTGACTAGCTTGTATTTGCAGCTTGGTGTATTGGTCTCGCTCACGTTAGCCCTTCATTGTTTTAAAAACCTCCATCGTACCAGATCTCAGCTTTCTCTTTTCTAGAAAGAGGAATCCCAAACCCCATCAGTCATTCCTGATAATCGGTGATAATGTAACTGTTTTCTGTCTTTTTTGTCCAGTGTCCTCACGGATGCTCAGTTTGCATTCCACCAGGGTCACCCAGCTCCTGACCTCATTGCAGCCTTGGTTCAAACATGGACAAAGAGCTGAATGCAAGATGTGAGGTTGACTGCCCTTGACATCAAGTCAGCTCCAAGACATCACTGCAGATGTTCCTCAGGGTAGTGTCCTCGGTCCAACTATCTTCAGCTGCTTCATTAATTTTTTTTTATTTTTTTTTTATAAATTTAGATTACCCAATTATTTTTTCTAATTAAGGGGCAATTTAGCGTGGCCAATCCACCTACTCTGCGCATTTTTGGGTTGTGGGGGCGAAACCCACGCAAACACGGGGAGAATGTGCAAACTCCACACAGACAGTGACCCAGAGCCGGGATCGAACCTGGGACCTCAGTGCCGTGAGGCGGTTGTGCTAACCACTAGGCCACCGTGCTGCCCTTGCTGCTTCATTAATGACCTCCCTGCCATCATAAGGTCAGAAGTGGGAGGTTTGCAGATGACTGCACAATGGTCAGCACCATTCGCGACTCCTCAGATAATGAAACAGTCTCTGCCCAAATGCAGCAAGGCCTGGATAATACCCAGGCTTAGGCTGACAAGTGGCAAGTTGCATTTGCGCCACATAAGTACCAGGCAATGACCATCTCCTACAAGAGAAGATCTAACCACCGCCCCTTGACATTCAATGACATTACTATCGCTGAATCCCCCACAATCAACATCCTGGGGGCTCTCATTGATCAGAAACTGAACTGGACTAGCCATATCAATACTGTGGCTACCAGGGCAGGTCAAAGGCTAGGAATCCTATGGTGGGTAACTTACCTCCTGACCTCCCAAAGCCTGTCCACCATCAACAAGGCAGAAAGGAGAAGTGTGATGGAATACTCTCCACTTACCTGGATGAATGCAACTCCAACAACATTCAAGAAGCTTGACACCATCCAGGACAAAGCAGCCTGCTTAATTGCTCCTCCTTCCACAAACATTCAAACCCTCCACCATCGATGCACGGTGATTGCCGTGTGTACCATCTACAAGATGCACTGCAGTAATTCACCAAGGTTCCTTAAACAGCACCTTCCAAACCCACGACCACTACCATCTAGAAATACAAGAGCACAAATACCTGGGAACCCCACCACCTGGAGGTTCCCCTCCAAGTCACTCACAACGCTGACTTTAAAACATATTGCTGTTCCTTCACTGACGCTGGGGAAAAATCCGAGAACTCCCTCCCTAACAGCATTTTGACATATTCCTCAAGGACTGCAGCGGTTCAAGAAGGCAACTCACTCCCACCTTCTGAAGGGCACCTAGCGATGGGCAATAAATGCGGGCCGAACCAGCAACGCCCACATCCTGTAAATTAATACTTTTTTCATTTTATTATTCTGGAGAAAGAGGAAGCTGAGGGAAGGGAGGAAAATACCATAGTGATGGAAGAAGGACCCATGGAAATGTCTATTCAAATATAATTAACGGTGTGTCACGCGGTGGCCACGGTCTCTTGGGGCTTGCTTGGTTCGGGAGCAAGTAAATTCACCGAACCAGCAATGTGGTAAAGAGCAGGCAATCTGCGACACCGGGGGAGAATTCCCTGTTCTTCAAATAGAGCAATGGAGACTCGCAAACCCAACTGAGGATACAGGGGTTGCTTCAACTTATCATCTCATTTAATTTGGTACCTTCAACAGTGCAGCACTCTCTCAGAGCTGCACCGTGAGTATCAGTCTATTATATGCTCAAGGGTCTGGAGTGGGACTTGAAACCACAACCTTCTGATAGCGGGCGAGGATTTCCTTGATCTGATTTATGCCGCAATTACGCAAATGCTTTTGTCAGATTCTAGGCAACCAATGCCGATTTGTTTCCTGAGAATCTCGTCAACATGTGCCCAAATAGGGGCCCCAAACTACAACAAGCAGAAAACAACTTGAATAAATGGGTCTGGGGGCAAGTGTGCAATGTTGGCTCCCCTCTTCCTTTGAGGAACATCTTACTGATGTTGTAAAAATTGTAATTTGAAGTCACCACCTATGAACATTTTTTGTCACTCAGTCATCAAAAGGATCAGTGGGGGGGGGGGGGGGGGGGGGGGCAAGGGTTAGGTGGCAGCAGAAGCATTTAACCCAGAGAGTTGCCACAACAGCAAATGTTGTTTATAGAGTGCCTCAATGTAATAAAACATCTCAAGCCACTTCTCATGGGCTGGCCCCGGACAAAATTTAACACTGAGCCACATACGAACATATTGGGTAAGATGACTGTGAACTTGGTCAACGAGGTTGGTATTAAGCAACATTAATAATATTGTTCTCTAACCACGGACCAGGTCCATAGCATTAATTAAATTCCAACATTCCAGAGTGGTCATTAACATTTTATCCCATTCCTCTTCCTACAGTTGCCTCATTCCACGAGTCATTTGGAGGTTTATTCAAGTCAAGGGATTGCAGCACCCACCAGCACTTCATGTCCCGCCAATATTGCCATTAAAAGGGAAATGTCAGGTAAACTGTACTGTAGTAAGATAGTGTTGAGAGAGCTTTATTCTGTATCTAACACCGTGCTGTACCTGTCCTGGGAGTGTTTGATGGGGCAGTGTAGAGGGAGCTTTACTCTGTATCTAACCCCATGCTGTACCTGTCCTGGGAGTGTTTGATGGGGACAGTGTAGAGGGAACTTTACTCTGTATCTAACCCCATGTTGTACTTGTCCTGGGAGTGTTTGATGGGGACGGTGTAGAGGGGGCTTTACTCTGTATCTAAACCCGTGCTGTACTGTCCTGGGAACGTTTGATTGGGCAGCGTAGAGGGAGCTTTACTCTGTATCTAACCCCATGCTGTACCTGTCCTGGGAGTGTTTGATGGGGACAGTGTAGAGGGAGCTTTACTCTGTATCTAACCCTGTGCTGTACCTGTCCTGGGAGTGTTTGATCGGGCAGTGTAGAGGGAGCTTTACTCTGTATCTAACCCCATGCTGTACTGTCCTGGGAATGTTTGATCGGGCAGTGTAGAGGGAGCTTTACTCTGTACCTAACCCCATGCTGTACTTGCCCTCTGAATATTTGGTGGGATGCTGGGTGTCTGTGAATCTGAGCTATACCTGGTACTAACAACCTGACTATCTCAAAAGACTAAAGAAATAATCCAAACATCAAATATGTGTGAGTAAGCAACATTGCCCCCTCCTGCTGCCTCACTCCTGGGAATTAAGTAAATATAGAATAAAAAGTTACTGAGGACTTTTTAAAATAAATTTAGGGTACCCAATTCATTTTTTTTTTCAATTAAGGGGCAGTTTAGCCTGGCCAATCCAACTACCCTGCACATCTTTTGGGTCGTGGGGGTGAAACCCAGGTAAACACAGGGAGAATATGCAAACTCCACACAGGCAGTGACCCAGAACTGGGATCGAAACTGGGACCTCAGCGCCGTGAGGCTGCAGTGCTAACCACTGTGCCACCGTGCTGCCCTAGTGTCAGTAATGATGATCATGAAACAAATGGTTTATTGTAAAACTCATCTGGTTCAGTAATGTTCTTTTGGGAAGGAAATCTGCCATCCTTACCTGGTTTGGCCAACACGTGACTCCAGACCCACAGCAATGCGGCTGAGTTTAAACTACCTTCCGAAATGGCCGAACAAATCATTCAGTTTTGCTTATGAAGGTGGCTGGCCATTCAAGGCAATTAGAAATGAACAATAAATTCTGACCGTGCCAAACGTGCATGATCTGTTCCCTTCATTGTTTTATTCCCAAAGCCTGAGCTTTTTAACCCTAACCTTATCTTCACATCCTTCAATTCCACCCTTCCACTTCTTCATCATGTCCCCCAATCTCTTCCGTTGACAGAAATTCCTCAATTGCTGCTTCAGCCCATTTCTCCCCAGTGACCTCATCGAGTGCTGCGTAGCCCTTAGGTTGAAAACCGTCTTCGTGACTTCCCTTCTCTCTCTCGCCTCACTTCCTCATTTTTCCTCTTGTGTTCTACTGGATCTGAAACCTCAAAAACATTGAGTGAATCAGTTCAAACTCTGCTCATCCGCAAGCAAGGTCAACACAATTTCCGTAACCTTTGCTGATGGTTTCAATTTCTGAGATAGGCTGCAATGAGCGGAGCCGCTCCAGTGTGACGGGAAACGGACATCATGGAGTGGTGAGTCTGGAATTTCCACATCTCCCTGATCATAAAATCCTAGCATGTTACAGCACAGAATTCAACTAGACAGGCCGTCCGGCATCAACAGTGGCCCACCCATCCCTCTCCACCTTTCAAAAGTCCTCCTTACTAACATCTAGGAGCTTGTGCCACAATTGGCTGCATGGTAGCACAGTGGTTAGCACACTTGATTCACAGCTCCAGGGTCCCGGGTTCGATTCCCGGCTTGGGTCACTGTCTGTGCGGAGTCTGCACGTTTTCATAGTGCCTGCGTGGGTTTTCTCCTGGCGCTCCGGTTTCCTACCACAGTCCAAAGATTTTTTTTTTTCTTTTTAAATTTAGAGTACCCAATTCATTTTTCCAATTAAGGGGCAATTTAGCATCGCCAATCCACCTACCCTGCACATCTTTTGGGTTGTGGGGGCGAAACCCACGCAAACACGGGGAGAATGTGCAAACTCCACACGGACAGTGACCCAGAGCCGGGATCGAACCTGGGACCTCGGCGCCGTGAGGCACAGGGCTAACCCACTGCGCCACCGTGCTGCCCTCCACAGTCCAAAGATGTGCAGGTTAGGTGGATTGGCTATGATAAATTGCCCTTAGTGTCCAAAAAAGGTTAGTTGGGGTTACGGGGATAGGGTGGAGGTGTGGGGATAGGGTGGAGGTGTGGGCTTGGGTAGGGTGCTCTTTCCAAGGGCCGGTGCAGACTCGATGGGCCGAATGGCCTCCTTCTGCACTGTAAATACTATGAATTGAGAGAATTATCTTGACACACTAGTCGATCAACAGCCTGACATAATCGTACCTTACAGACAAATGTCCCAGATACCAGCATCACGATCCCTGGGTATGTCCTGTCCCATCAGCGGGACAAACCGAGCAGTGGCAGCCCTGTGGTATACAGTCAAGACAGAGTTTCTCTGGGAGGCTTCAACATCAACTCCAGGCCCCATGAAGCTGGCTAAGTCCTAAAGGACAGCGGCTAGACTGGGTCTGCGGTAGCTGGCGAGGGAATCAACAAGAGGGAAAAACATACTTGACGTCATCCTCCCCAACCTGCCTACCGCAGATGCCTAAGGAAGTATTGGTCGGACTGACCACTACACATTCCTCGTGGAGACAAAGTCCCGTCTTCACATTGAGGATACCCTCCATTGTGTTGTGTGGCACTACCACCGTGCTAAACTGGATGGTTTCACAACAGATCTAGCAACTGTGGGCCATCAGCAGCAGCAGAATTTTACTCTACCACAATCTATAACCTCATGTGCCGGCATATCCCCCACTCTACCATTACCACCAAGCCAGAAGATCAATTAATTTTAAAAACCGTTTTTATTGGCGTTCACAACTTTTATGTTACATATTTCAGTTTGTACGATTAGTTTACAGCTTTCATAGCCACACACAGTGTTTGGAAAGGCAACTAAGGAAAGACTGACGTTACACGACAAATATAGATTAAAGTACAATGAGAAAACATCTAAACCAACACAGATCACTGTACATATGTACAACTTCTTACTTCTCCCTCCTTCCGTAGCTGCGGGCCCCATATGGTTGTTTTGCCTCGGCTACCCTTCCTGACACTGGCCCGAGCGTGGGTTGCCCCCGGGTGTTCCTGCTCCCCCGGCTCTCCGCTTGCCCTCGGGCTCCATCCTCTGCGGTCGGGCCCATGTCTATTCTTTTTCCCTGGGGCCTTTGTCCCCCTCTACCCCTCTCTTTCCCCCTTCCTTAATGCTCAGTATGTCTACTGTGCCTTTCTCCCCCTTCCCTCCTCCCCCCTCTGCTCATTGTTAGCTACGAACAGGCCTTGGAACAAGTTGGCGAACGACTCCCACCTCTTCTGGAAGTCCTCCTCTGACCTGCAGATGGCAAATTTTATCTTCTCCAATTGGAAGAATTCCGACTGGGTGGCCCGCCAGTCTATGGCTTTGGGTGGTGCCACAGATTGTCAGCCGAGTGGGATTCTTTGGCGAGCGATTAGGGAGGTAAAGGCAAGGTTAGGTGCCCCCCTCCCCATAAAGAGTTCTGGCTGGTTTGATACCCGAAAGACATTTGGACATGGCTCCATCCCTCCCCCATAACCTCAGACAAAAAAGGTTGTCCAGAACCCCACCAGTCTGGGGCACTTCCAGAACATGTCGGTGTGGTTGGCCGGACCTCCATGGCACCGTTCACATTTGTCCTCCACCTCCGGGAAGAACCTGTTCATTCAGTTTCTGGTCAGGTGTTCTCTGTGTACCACCATTATCTGCATCAGGTTCAGCCCTGCACATGTAAAGTTGGAGTTCGCCCTATGTAATGTTTCAATCCAGAGTCCCTCCCCGCTCCATCCACGGGGGATCGTACCTCCTCCAACAGTCATCCGTAGAGGTCCCCACAGTTACCGTTCCCAAGGTCATCCATGTCCAACAGTTTCTCAACCAGTGAGAGTTTCTGGGGGTATGCCATTGTTTCCCTGCGGAGGAGGTTCGGTCCTGTATGTGCCTCATTTCATTCCCTTTGGGTAGTTGGAACTTTTCCGTGAGCTCCTCCAGGGTCGCTATCCTGTCTTCTATGTACATGTCCAGGGGATCAATTAAGAGCACAAGTGGGCATGCCAGCAGCAGCAGCAAGATCTACCTAACAATAAGGTACCATCCTGATGAAGTTACAACACAGGACTTCTCGTGTTCCAAACAGCATAAGCAGCAAGTGATCGTCAGAGCCAAGCAATCCCGCGCACACCTATGCTCTGCCGTCCTATCACATCCAGCCGTGAATAGGAGTGGACAATTGAGCAACTCACTGGAGGAGGAGGCTCCACAAATATTCCCAGCCACAATTTGGGAGGAACCCAGCACATCAGTGCAAAAGACCAGGCTGAAGTATTTGCAACAATCTTCAGCCAGAAGTGCTGAGTGGATGATCCATCTGGGCCTCCTCTGGAGGTTCCCAGAATCACAGTTGTCAATCTTCAGCCAATTTGATTCACTCCATGTGATATCAAGGAACAGCTGAAGGCACCGGATGCTGCAAAGGCTATGAGCCCTGACAATATTAAACAATAGTACTTGAAGACTTGCGCTCCAGAACTAGGCACACCTCCAGCCAAGCTGTTCCAGTGCAGCTACAACACTGGCATCTACCTGGCAATGCGGAAAATTGCCCAGGTAATGAAATGAAATGAAAATCTTTTATTGTCACGAGTAGGCTTCAATGAAGTTACTGTGAAAAGCCCCTAGTCGCCACATTCCGGCGCCTGTCCGGGGAGGCTGGTACGAGAATCGAACCGTGCTGCTGGCCTGCTTGGTCTGCTTTAAAAGCCAGCGATTTAGCCCTCGTCCTGTACACAAAAATCAGGACAAATCCAACCCGGCCAATTACAGCCCAATCAGTCTACTCTCAATCATCAGCGAAGTGATGGAAGTGGTCATCAACAGTGCTATCAAGCGGCACTGACTTAGCAATAACCTGCTTATGGATGCTCAGTTTGGGTTCCACAAGGGTCACTGACCACATTATAAGCTTGCTCCAAACATGGACAAAAAAGCTGTACTCTTGAGGTGAGAGTGACTGCCCTTGACATCAAGGCTGCAAATTGATTGAGTATGGCATCAAAGAGCCCGAGCAAAACTGAAGTCCATGGCAATCAGGGAGGGAACTCACCAATGGTTGGAATCGTACCTAGCACAAAAAAGATGGTTGTGGTTGTTGGAGTTCATACATCTCAGCTCCTGGATACCACTGCAGGAGTTCCTCAGGATGGTTTCCTTGGCCCAACCATCAGCAATTATCAATTACTAATAAGGTCAGCAGTGGGGATGTTCGCCGATGGCTGCATGATGTTCAGCACCATTTTCAACTCCTTGGTTACTGAAGCAGTCTATGTCCAAATGCAGCAAGACCTGGACAATTTCCAGGCTAGGACTGGCAAATGACAAGTTACATTTGCACTGCACAAATGCCAGGCAATGACCATCTCCAACAGGAGAGAATCTAACCCCCCCCCCTTTGAGATTCAATGACATTACCATCGCTGAATCCCCACCAACATGCTGTGAGTTACCATTGACCAGAAACTGAACTGGACTAGCCATATAAATACTATGGCTACAAGAGCAGTTCAGAGGTTAGTAATCCTGTGGCGATTAACTCGTCTCCTGACTCTACAAAACCTGCCCACAATCTACAAGGCAGAAAGGAGAAGTGTGATGGAATACTCTCCCCTCACCTGGATGACTGCAACTCCAACAACATTCAAGAGGTTTGACATCATCCAGAACAAAACAGCCGACTTAATTTACACCCCATCCGCCACCTTAAACATGCGCTCCCTCCACCACCGATGCACAGTGGCAGCAGTGTGTACCATCTACAAAATGCATTGAGGAACTCACCATGGCTCCTTAGACAGCACCATCCAAACCCACAACCACTACCATGCAGAAGGACAAGAACAGCAGATAGCTGGGAACCCCACCACCTGGAGTTCCCCCTCCAAGCCACTCACCATCCTGATTTGGAACTATATCGCCTTCCTTCTCTGTTGCTGGGTTAAAATCCTTGGAACAGCACTTTGGGTGTACCTATACCACGTGGACTGTAGCAGTTCAAGAAGGCAGCTCACCAACACCTTCTTAAGGGTAATTAGGGATGGGCAATGAATGCTGGCCTCGCCATTGAAGCCCACATCGCTTTAATGTATACAAAAAGGTCATTCAGTTCATTGTGCCTGTGTGAGCTCTTTGAAAGACCCAGTAATTTTATCATAGAATTTACAGTGCAGAAGGGGGCCATTCGGCCCATCGAGTCTGCACCGGCTCTTGGAAAGAGCACCCTACCCAAGGTCAACACCTCCACCCTATCCCCATAACCCAGTAACCCCACCCAACACTAAGGGCAATTTTGGATACTAAGGGCAATTTATCATGGCCAATCCACCTAACCTGCACATCTTTGGACTGTGGGAGGAAACCGGAGCACCCGGAGGAAACCCACGCACGCACGGGGAGAATGTGCAAACTTCGCACAGACAGTGACCCAAGCCGGAATCGAACCTGGGACCCTGGAGCTGTGAAGCCATTGTGCTATCCACAATGTTGCCGTGCTGCCCTCCCACTCTCCGGCTCTTTCCCCATAGCTGTGCAAAGTTTTCCCCTTCAATTGTTTATCCAATTCCCTTTTGTAAGTTGCTATTTGGGCAGAACTTCCCTTCCCCCACCCCCGGCTTAACAAGTACACACAGGTTTTAGGAGTAACACCGATTACAAAGGGCGAGATTCTCCGCACTCCCGACGGTGCGGAGAATAGCGTGGCTCGTAAAATTTTACGGCCACGCTGTTCCGACGCCCTCCCGCTATTCCCCCCCCCCCCCCCCCAACGCCCAACTCCCGAAACGAATCGCTGCCGCCGTTTTTTTACGGCCGGCAGCGATTCACAGCTGATAGATGGGCCGAGTTCCCAGCCCTTTACGGCTGTTTTTACGAACGGCAAACACACCTGGTCTGGCCGTTCGTAAAAACGGCCGTAAACACTCGCATTTTATAACCATGGCACCGATTGGCATGGCAGTACCACGGCCGTGCCAAGGGTGCCATGGGCCCGCGATCGGTGGGCACCGATCGCGGGCAGCGGGCCCAATGCCCGCGCACTATTTCTCCTTCCGCCGCCCCGCAGTATCCATTCGCTGACGTCATATGACGCGTCAGCCGGCGCTAACTCCGGCAAGTGGGCTTAACGAAATTCGTTAAGCCCGTGATGCCGGAGCTTACGGCGTCGGGCTGCTAGCCCCGACCGGGGACCAGAATCGGTTCCCGGTCGGGAAGGGGGGGGGGGGGGGGGGGCTGGCGTCTTGACGCCAGCCTTACGATTTCTCCCGTTTTGGGAGAATCGCGCCCAAAGTACATCCTAGTCTACAGTGGTCTCAATACACAAAGTCCCTTTTAAGCACACAAGATGACTGTGGGCAAAGCTCTCTCCACCCTGAACCGAAAGTGAATGTTTGTGGATGTCTCCTCCGAATTCTCCAGATGATTGTGACATGAAAGTTTCCAAACTCCACTCCCAAAAAAAAACTTTAAAATCTTCTCTCATAATTCTGCTTTCCCTTAATGGTTTGCATTCCAAAATTCAGACCAGGTTTTCCAATCGGGGATCGAATCCGGGTCCTCGCCACCATGAGGCAGCAGCGCTAACCACTGCGCCACCGTGCCGCATCTTGATGTCTAAACATAATTAAGGTGTATTCTTTGGGCGATACTATTCGTGCCTCAGGTAGACCATGTTCACCCCAAATCTTCCTTCCCATTTACTAAAGTTAATGTTAACTCTGTTCCCCTGATGCACTGAATTCCTTCAGGGGCCCTTCTTGGCACCATAGACAATCATATAGCTGTCTAACCTTTCTGCCAGTTGAAAATTGAGCAACAACGCCACCCTGTGGATTGACCACCAGTTCCCTAGCACTTGTGATTGCTTCAGCAATAAGCAGAAGGATTGATTTCCCTCCAGTCTTACTGTAGCCCAGGTCCCCCACACAGCAGTATGGGTGCAGACCAGACCAGTCCTTTTCCCAGAGGAAGAGAACATAGAAACATACAGCACAGAACAGGCCCTTCAGCCCCCGATATTGTGCCGAACTTTTGTCCCAGATTAAGAACAAATTAATCTACACCCCATCATTCTACCGTAATCCATGTAGCTATCCAATAGCCGCTTGAAGGTCCCTAGTGTTTCCGACTCAACTACCCGCTACTCTCTGGGTAAAGAACCTACCTCTGACATCCCCCCTATATCTTCCACCGTTCACCTTAAATTTACGTCCCCTTGTAATGGTTTGTTCCACCCGGGGAAAAAGTCTCAAGCAGAGTCACTAACTGAGGTGCTTTGGCGAGATTGTTCATGTGGCTTCTCTGGATGTTTGGCTCGGCTCACAGCTGCTGTTGCTCGGCCTTTGAAATCGGTGTCAAGAAATCCAGTGTTAATACATTTATTTTTGAGGCCTTCCATGACCGATGGATACTACGGGCACTGGAGTCAATCATCAGCCCGGGAGGCATATTTTAATATAGTTTGATAAGTTTCCTTTGAAGGTTTTGTCTGTTTTTTTACAATGCCCCTTTAAGAGGATTTGAATTAGTTACTGAGTTATTTATTTGTTTTACAAAAGAGTATAGAGAGAGTCAGCTGGGACACTAGGTGTGAGGTTAGGCGGCAGAGATCTGTAATGCTGCATCCTGTGAGCAAGCCTACTCTGAGATCTGTGTCCTACTTTTGTACTCCACCATCTGGCTTTGATCCATTTAATAGCACCTCTCTTTAACTGTTTGCTGCTCACATCCATTCTCATGCTCTTAATACATACTCTGGCCTCGCAGTCAGAAAGGCAGGGGATCAGGCCCCAACCCCCGTGGAGTTCACCCCAGTGGCCTGGTCAGGATTTAAATTCTCAATTAACATCACAAAAACAGATTACCTGGCTGTTAACACATTCCTGTGTGTGAGAACATGCATGTTTTTTAAAAATTTGTTCACGGGATGCGGGCATCGCAGGCTGTGCCAGCATTTATTGCTCATCCCTAATTGCCCTGAAGGGGCAGTTAAGAATCAACCACATTGCTGTGGATCTGGAGTCGCATATGGGTCAGACCGGGTAAGGATGGCAGATTTCCTTCCCTAAAGGACATTAATGAGCCAGATAGGCTTTTACGGCAATCGACAATGGTTTCATGATCGTCACTAGACTTTTAATTCCAGATTTTTATTGAATTTAAATTGCACCATCTGCTGTGGTGGGATTTGAACCTGGGACCTCAAAGAGTACTCTGGATCTCTGGATTACTAGTCCTGTTACAATATCACTACATCACTGCCCATAATGTCCTTTACGCTCAGCTATTACCTACAGAGATTCCTGTGCAATGATCTTGAGAGTGTGCTTCCTGTTCCCTCCATGTCATGTTTGATCCCTACGTTGTTTCGCACACTCCCATTGTTCTCTGGTGCCTGAAAGCTTTGGGAGATTAAAAAAAAGTATTCCCTCATGTTTAGAAATAAAGGTGCACTGCAGGCCACATTATTTCCGGTAAAGAAATTCCCCCAGTTTCCATCCGGGCTGATTTCGAGAGGAGCTTCCCAGTTCTAGAACCTTTTCGTGAACATGCTGGACAATCAGCCCCAACGACGTCGCCCGGGTTTGAAGCACAAACGCAACAGCAGGGTGCCAGTCAGCCCTTGCTGAACCTGGGGAACAGTTCTATTGGGACAGGGAGAGAGTTTACACTACTTTCAGAACAGATGGAGATGTTGTCTGGGCATGTCTCCCAGTCCCATGATTTGGAGAGTCCTGTGCACAGTCATGGGTTTGTGCTTGTGGCTGACACGAAACAGAAAACAAGGTTAGAGACAAGTCCACAGTAAGGTCACCAGCTCTTCAGGATCACCCTGGTGTTTCCAGAAGCTGAGGATGTATCTCCCAGGCACTAGTGGGAGTAAGACCTGGGAGAGGAAAAAAAAAAATCAAAGGGGCAAGAAGAAACGATTGTGCTTTTGAAAAAGATCCTTTGGTTATTAATTATTAAAATGTTGGCAATTATTAGGGAAGTTGGAGATTGTGCAATGAAATGTCCGACCAGAGCTATTTTCAGGCAGGCCTTCATTAGCATGGTGCTGGATAAACAACTTGTTACGATCCCAGTTGATGTTATAACTGGATGGGAAGATCCAAGAATGGAACACAGCCTCAAAAGACTGTAACCTTTATTTTTATTTAATGAAACATAGAGGAACTGTTAATTAATTTTAACAACAAGAAAAAAAAGTTATTAAACATGACAAAGTGGATTATAATACAATACTCCAGTTTAATACAATGGCCAGTGCAGACGCGATGGGCCGAATGGCCTCCTTTTGCACAGTAAATGCTATGAAAAATTCTATGATACTCCTTTACTCCCCCCTTAGGTTAGCAATTACACACAGGTTTTAAGACGAACACGGATGACAAAGTACATTCGAATCTACCATGGTCTCATTGACACACAAAGTCGTTTTTTTTAAAACACAGATTGGCTAAGGTCAAACACGCACTCCACTCTGAACCCAAGTTAATGTCTGTGGATTTCTCCTCAGAATACCCCCCCCCCCCCCCCCCCCAATGATTGTCACATGAGAGTTTCCAAGCTCCATTCCCAAAACACCTTTTAAAACTTCTCTTTCAATAAGGCTTTCCATTAGCAGACTTAATTCCGAAATCCACTCCATGTTCAAAAGAATCCTTTGGAAAACAGCTTCCACATCTTCTAAAATCTACTCCAGGTGTTTTACACCAAGCCCGTTTGGCATTTATTTCTCTTAACTGCTTTTGCACACCAAATTCTGATATCTGGCCACTGATTGCCCAACAATTATTTCCATTAATGACTCACAAACTGTAGTAAGATATCTGAGATGGTTCTAATGTCAGTGATATCTTCCTGACTCCTCACTAGGCAGCTCGATTACAGTTCTGTGACTTGAAATGAACAGTACCCTGTTCTACTCCCAGTTCCTCTTTGTTCCTTTAACTTCAGGCTCCCTGGAAACTTATTTTCATTTCTCTAGTTTCCTTAAGTAGCTGTCCTTTAGATTTCTGGCACTGGCTTTCTGAACTATTGCTCTGTTGTATGGCTTTTCTTCTAGCAAGGTTGAGAGAGATGTTCCCCCTGCAGCTGCCTATCACCAATTGATGTAGCTTCCAACTAAAACTAAATAACAAAGGAATGTTGTTTTCCATTACAAGAGCCTTTAATTGTCAAGCAACTCTATTTACTCTTCACACTGTAGCTCCCTCTATCACAGTTGGAACTTAACCAACCCCCCACACACAAACACCTTTGTCCAGCATGAATCTATCTATAGGTTTTACCTTTGCAGGCACAGAAATATTAAATTAAGCCTACCTAAAACTATACCTTCTTTCTAATGTTTACCAGCACAAATATAAATCCCTTAAAACTAACTCATGACCTACAGAGTTCCTGCACTCACTGTGATGGGGGCCAAGGCTACAGGCCTGATTGAGAGGATTGGCAATCATTCGTGTCTGATTGTCTGAGTGTATCGTACACTCCGGCAGAGCAGATCAGAATGCGCTCTCCCTCCAAACGTTTCTGACTGTTCTCATAGAATCTCAGGATCACGCATCAAAGAAGGAGGCCATCAGCCCATTGTGTCTGTGCTGGACCTTTGAAAGAGCTATCCAATTAACTCCACCTCTCTTTCTCTTGCCCAATAGCCCTGCAAATACTTCCTGCCCTTCAGCTATTTACCAATTCTGCTTTGAAAATTATTATTGAATCAACTTCCACCGCTTTTCAGGCAGAGCATTCAAAATCACAACAACTCGTGACATGCAAAAATTTCTCCCGCCTCCGATCTCCTCTCTGGCTCTTTTATTCGTCGGCTTTGACTGACCCCCCCCCCCCCCCCCCCTTCCCCAATCCCCCCACCACCCTCCAGGCCAATGGAAACTGTTTCTCCTTATTTACTCGCTTAAAACACCCCCTTACTTTGAACACCTCTCTCTTCTCTTCGAAGGACTGAAAATTACTTTTGCTGAAAGTTGATTGCGGTATCCCAGAGTAGTTTTATACCGGCGGCTCACACTGATATTGTTACAGGCCCTGGGGGGTCTTTGTGGTGGTGTGTAAGTAGCACCTGCGGCTTTGTTACAGTGACCAGATCTCTGCATTTGGTTGTTATGCTGATAGCTATTTGTTTTTGGCCAGATGCAGAAGCAAGAGCTTTGGCTAAAGAGCGACAGAAGAAAGACAATCACAACCTGAGTGAGTAACCTTCCCTTCAACTCATACTTTTACCATTCTGGGGGCAGCACGTGGCACAGTTGTCAGCACTGCTGCTTCACGGCGCTGAGGACTGGGGTTCAAATCCCGGCCCTGGGTCACTGTCCGTGCGGAGTTTGCACATTCTCCCAGTGTCTGTGTGGGTATCACCCCCACAACCCAAAGATGTGCAGGCTAGGTGGATTGGCCACGCTAAATTGCCCCTTAATTGGAAAAAAATAATTGGGTACTCTAAGAAATTTTTAAAAAAGTACTTTTACCATTCTGTTCATTTATTGAGAGCTGGTCAGAGTCTGTGGGGTCAATTTTAACCACTTCCTTTGCGGGAACTATGCTCGAAGAAAGGGTTGAACTTGACTGTCCTCACTCAGAATCTGGAGATCGCGGTGTTCCAAACTGCCGGCATTTCAGCTTTGCCGAGTTTGGCATGGTGGTTGTACAGCAGTGTGTCCACCTCTCCATCTTCTGCCCTTGGCCTGCACTCCAGGAATACAGATTGAATTCATCGGTAGACATTTATTTAAAAAGCTGCATTGTTGCCTTGTTGTCCTGACCTTGGGTTCACTTTTCTCATCAGTCGAGCGGAGACGAAGGTTTAACATCAACGATCGGATAAAAGAGTTGGGACTGCTCATCCCCAAAACCAATGATCTGTGAGTTGACACTTCTTCTGTCGTTCATTTTTAATACTGACACCTTGTACTGCTGCTTATATTTTGCTGGAGTTGGAAGATGTTTTTATGGAGAAACGGCAGAGATGTACCTGTGCCACCCACCGACCATCAACACAGTTTTCCCATCTCACAGTCACAAGAATTAATGTACAGGCTCCCTCCTATCCTATCTCTGACAAGTACTGAACCAGAGACCTTCTCTCTGCAACGCCATCTCCGTTTTACTGATGACAATCAAAGCCAGTCGTCCCTGGTCCAGGCCTGTTCCTACATCTGTAGATGACTTAGACAAAGAGACTAAGAGTAATGTATATAATGCTGACAGTTCAAAGCTAGGTGGGAATACAAGCTATGAGGAGGAGACAAAGAGAGTGAAAAGAGTTAGAGATGGGTTAAGTGAGTGGGCAATAAAGTGGCAGAAGGAGTATAATGTGGGGAAATGTGAGCTTTGGTAGTAAGAATAAAAACACTGAATATTTTTTCAAGTACGTGAACCTTCTAAATGTTGATGTTCAGATGAGCTTTGGTGCATTCGTACAAGGAACACAAAGTCAGCATGCAGGTACAGCAAGCAAAGGACAGATTTTTAATGTCTCAGGAACGAAGGGATATGGGGCGTGGGTGGGAAAGTGGTTTGAGGTGGAACATTAGCTGTCATTGTATTCAGAGCAGTGTAGGCCTGAGGAGATATTCCTGCTCCATATTTCTTGCGTTCTTACCCTAATCCCAAGTTTTGCCTGTTAATTTTGCATCGAGTCCTGTCACATTGAAGACCAGCCCTGCATGCATGGCTACTGACATGGCTACTCTTATTGGGGAGAATGCTGGGAGGTGGAGTTGAAATGCCCATCAGCCATGATTGAATGGCGGAGTGGACTCGATGGGCCGAATGGCCTTACTTCCACTCCTATGTCTTATGGTCTTATGGTCTTATGGACATCCTGTTTCAGCTGATTCCATCGAGTGATTCACCCAATGACCAAAGGGGTGTCGGGGAAAGGTTGGCAAATATAACATCAAAGTGTTTACAGAACCGGTCATACATCCATCAGAAATAAAATCTAAAAATAAAGCAAAACAATTTGCTCCAATTAGGTTTATTGATTTTCTCATTGAATCAAAACTCTCCGATTGAAGACGTGGGGCGGAATTCTCCGACCCCCCCGTAGGGTCGGGGAATCGCCCGGGGCCGGCGTAAATCCCGCCCCCGCCGTGGCCGGAATTCTCCGCCACCCGGGAATCAGCGGAAGCGGGAATCACGCCCCGCCAATCGCCGTGCCCCCCGCGCTGATCGGCATGCCCCCCGCGGCGATTCTCCGGCCTGTGATGGGCAGAAGTCCCACCGCTGACGGGCCTCTCCCGCCGGTGGGAATTGGAGCACCTCTGGTGCCGGCGGGAATGGCGGCGCGAGCGGGCCCCCCCCAGGGTCCTGGGGGGGACGTGGGGTGATCGGACCCCGGGGGGTGCCCCCACGGTGGCCTGGCCCGCGATCGGGGCCCACCGATTAGCAGGCGGGCCTGTGCCATGGGGGCACTCTTTTTCTTCCATGGCCTCCACCATGGCGGAGGCGGAAGAGACCCCCCCCACCGCACATGCGCCGGTGGTGACGTCAGCGGCCGATGACGCACCGGCGCATGCGCGGACCGGCGAAGGCCTTTCGGCCAGCCCCGACGCCGGGCGGCGGGCGCCAATGGCCGTTGGCGCCGGGTTTGGCGCCAGTTGGCGTGGTGGAAATCACTCCGGCGCGGGCCTAGCCCCTAGCCACTGTCATTTGAGTAGGGCCCAGTTGATGGCTGGCACCATTAGCTGCTGTCATTGTATGGTCTAGCTGCCAGAGGAACAGACTGATATTGCAGAGAGATGTTGATTTGACCCAGTTGTTTCCTACAGGATGTGTATTGCATGGATTCATGTCTGTTTTAAAATAATTGGTAATTATTTTCACATTTCTTCCATTTAGACTCGGTCTCCCACATGCAGGCCAATATTTAAAAAATATTTTGGTAATCTTTCCAACTTCAGAACTGGCTGACGTGTCAGTCTCGATGACTCAGGGTTTTCAAAGACTTTCAGACACCCAACTGAAAAATTAAGATGCTATTGCTTGAATAATCTATATAAATTAGAAACTCGGCTTAAATTGTCTGTTAAATAGTTGCCAGTCATGTTCCTGGCACAGGCAGACCAGTGATAGTAAGGTGGTGGCACTTTCCTTGGCCAACCCGTTTGTTGAGAGATTTGAGTTTCACCGTTCTCAGCAACAAGGATGGATGAAGGTCCTTTTTTTTTTTTTTTGACCTTTCCTGGCTCCCCTGTAGTCCCTAGACGCGATTTAACGCGCAGAAAACACGAGTCCCGTTTCGTGCGCGAGTAGTGCCGTGTTTCTCGGTGTTCGAGCCCCCTATCTAACGGGACTCTGACCTTTTTATCGGCCTTGGTCGGAAAAGACTGCCGAGGCCTCACTTACCTCATTTCCTGCACTTAACAGATTGCTTATAATGCAGAACAAGGCCAGCAGCCCGAACAGGTGCCGGAATGTGGCGGCTAGGGGATATTATGAGCTCAACTCGCCCTGTATCCTGGAAGTACATAAAAACACAATGTGAAAGTTTACACAATATGAAAGTTTGATGTTTGGGCAAGGGTATTTTACATTCCAACTATCTCCCTCCTGCATCTATATTTTCATTAAAACATTATTTTCCAGATGTTAATTTTCTGATCTTCGTGGAATGATGTCAAGCCATATTATGTGACACATTGCCATTTTATGTCCTATTCCCTTACTTTATTGATATCTGGGCCAGTGAGGCAATTCATCCATCCTGTAGTGGCTCCATTGAATGTCCCGAGGTCTGAGAACAGCAGGAGTCCTGCCCAAATTGAGAACAACAATTGTCTCGGCAACAACAGCAGTAACTTCTATTTATCTGGAATATAAACCAGAAAATGCTGGATAAACCCAGAAGGTCTGGCAGCGTCTGGGGAGCGAAAAAGAGGTTCATGTTTCGTTAACTCTGCAGGACTGAAGCAAGGTAGAAATGCACAGAATTATATAGTTGGAAAGGGCCGGAGGTGGTGGGGCAGAATAGAAGACCAGGACTAGGTCGGAGCAAAGGAGATATTGACAAATTAGTCCTAGACGTAAGGCTAAAGGGAGTGTTAATGATGCCATTAAGGGATAATAGTGGCAAAAGAATATGTTAATGGGAGAAACTGAACAGGGCGACTATGTGGGGGAGGGGTGGTGGTGAGGTAGAGCTGTGTGTCGTCAGTCTACATTTATACAGTAATAGGGTATATACATGGAGGGTCAGTCTTCTGATGATGTCAGTATGCTGGATATGTCCGGGAATATACAATGTGGAGTGAAGAGTGGAAGGTGAGACTCCCTGTGCAACCTTCTTCAAACATTCCTGATCCTTGGTGTGAAACAGTTCAATCCAAAATATTCACATTCCCTCTGCCGAGCTTAAAGTTTTACTCTCCTCCCCAGAGTTTGTGATCATGTCAAGAATATTGTTAGGGTTTAGGTATCTCGATGCCCCCCCCCCCCCCCCCCCCCCCCTTAGAGACCTGAGGCATTGGTGAGGCTGGAGTAGTCTTTTAAGCAAGTTCGCTATCTCTCTCTCTGGGACATATTGCTTTATTGCTCCTTGACCCTTCTGACCTTAAGGATACTTTAATGTTTGTTACATGATGATGACCTTGTTGGTTTGCAGTTTTCACCTTGACTGAGTGCACACTCATTGCTTCCGCAGGGACGTCCGCTGGAATAAGGGCACAATATTGAAAGCCTCGGTGGAATACATTAAAAGACTCCAGAAGGAGCAGCAAAGAACCAGGGAGATGGAGGGCCAATCAAAGAGGCTGGAGATGACCAACAGCCACCTCCGTTTTCGCATTCAGGTGAGAAAAGGAAATGGCCCTCCACTGTCATTCGTGACAAGCAATGAAACGTCAGCTGAGGCTCGGGGCTGGCATTCCCTTCTCTGGGGCACAGATTCATCTCCCATGCCAGCAACTATAGTACGTAATCATACCTGACACTCCCACCGGAGAGGCGGTGGCATATTGCCACTGAACTGGTAATCCAGAGACACAGAGTAATGCTCTGGAGACCCCGGTTCAAATCCACGTCAGCTGGTGGAATTTTAATTGAATTGAAAAAAAATTAAATTCTAATGATGATCGAGGATCAGTTATCGATTGGCATAAAAACCCACCTGGTTCACTATTGTCCTTTAGGGAAGGAAATCTGCCATCCTTACCTGGCCTGGCCTATATGTGAACCCACAGCAATGTGGTTGACTCTTAAATACCGTCTGAACAAGGGCAATTAGGGATGGGCACTGAATCCTGACCTAGCCAGTGACGCTCACTTTCTATGAATGAATTTAAAATCTACAGTACTGCACTGGTGGGAGGGTCAGTACTGAGGGAGTGCTGCACTGTTGGTGAGGCAGCATTGAGGGAGTGACGTACTGTTGGTGGGTCAGTAATGAGGAACGCTGCACTGTTGGAGGGTCAGTACTGAGGGAGTGCTGCACTGTTGGAGGGTCAGTACTGAGGGAACGCTGCACTGTTGGAGGGTCAGTACTGAGGGACGATGAACTGTCGGAGGGTCAGTACTGAGGGACGACGAACTGTCGGAGGGTCAGTACTGAGGGAGCGACGCACTGTTGGAGGGTCAGTACTGAGGATAAGCTGCACTGTTGGAGGGTCAGTATTGACGGAGTGCTGCACTGTTGGTGGGTCAGTACTGAGGGAGCACTGCACTGTCGGAGGGTCAGTACTGAGGGAGTGCTGCACTGTTGGAGGGTCAGTACTGAGGGAGCGCTGCACTGTTGGAGGGGCAGTACTGAGGGAGCGCTGCACTGTTGGAGGGTCAGTACTGAGGGAGTGCTGCACTGTTGGAGGGTCAGTACTGAGGGAGCGCTGCACTGTCGCAGGGACAGTGCTGAGGGAGTGCTGCACTGTTGGAGGGTCAGTACTGAGGGAGTGCTGCACTGTTGGAGGTGCTTTCGAATGAAACCTTGAACTAAAGTCCTGCCTGTTCACATGACTTCTATTTTGAAGAAGAACAAGGGAGTGGGATAGATATTTATCCTCATCCAACATGACTAAAAACAAATTATCAGATCGTTGTTTATGGGAGCTTGTTTTGTGCAAATCTGTTGCTAATCTCTTATATTACAATAGAGTGTGTTTTAAAGAAGCATTTTATTGGCTATAAAACACTTTGGGACATCCTGAACTCATAAAATGTGCTGTAGCAATACAAATTCTTTTAATACTAATAAAAATTCTAATGACGGCCATTTTGTCTCCCTGACCCTCCGCAGGAACTGGAGATGCAAGCTCAGGCCCATGGACTATCCACCGTCTCGCCCTCAGGGTTAAACACACTAGAGCTCAGCGCCCCCTCCATCAAACACGGGGAAAATATCATGAACTCCCTTCAACAGCAGCACCAGCATCACCTGCAGCCTCCTCAAAGCCAACTGGATTTTGCTCAGTCCCTTGACCTTTGTGACAGCTCGTTGGGTTTCGGTGACCCCATGAGCCAACTGACTGACCTCTCCTTCAGCATGCCCACCAAAAAGGAATACCGGCTGGATGACTTGTTGATGATGGACGATGCAGTTTCTCCCTTGGGCAGAGATCCATTGCTCTCCTCGGGGTCACCAGGCGCTTCCAAAGCTAGTAGCCGAAGGAGCAGCATTAGCATAGATGATGCTGACATTCTGTGACACAGAACATTTGGCGGTGATTGAAAGAACACACACACGCGCACGCACACACACACACAATAAAACTATTGGATGGGTGAGACAGGGTTACGCTAGCCTTTTGAGGTTTGGGGAAATGTTGTCCTGTGCCTCTGCTGAATTTGAAGAATGTGTCAAAAGTTTCTCTCTGTTTCTATTGGATTTTCTGGGCTTGAAGATTTTCATATTGTCAAGTCATTTTGCAGACCATATTTTACAGTGATTTTGCATAGCTTACCTTCCATCCCAGTGAATTGTGGCACTGGTGGCCAGTGTAAACTATATGGATGACTCCTCAACCCAACAGCCCTCTACTTAAGAGAGCAACATAAACACAGAGAGGGTGCACTCCCTCCCAGATCACCGAGTCACCCTTTTGTAAGAGAGGCCTTGGCTTCAGGTTTCTGTTCAGCCACCTTTTGCATTGTAAAAAAACCCCCATGGGGTTCAGCGAAATGTCTATGTGGGGGTGAGGAGGACACGGCTTGCAGATTACATTTGAAAATTGAGTTCTCAGAAACCTTCTCCTGGAATGGTTAAAATTCCCGAGGTGTGTTTGGGTTGAAGTAGCTTTTGGTTCTGTAACTGAGCCACACAGAACAGAAAGTCTTGGATTACATCCCTGGTGTGCACTGTTCAGTGGAGCTGGGCTAAGGACAAACTTGTGCTCTGTATTTCCGGGCTAGGAAATGAAAAGCTCTCTTTTTTTCCCTGATTATTATACATGACTCCTCAATATTCATGTTGTGCAATTTGGGTTCAGCCCTCATTTCCCTTCCTGCTTCCCCTCTTCACCCTCATCTATCCCTGCTCCCTCGATAACTTGTCGAGTCCAATGGTCACTTCACATGTGCGCAAAGGAAAATAATTGGAAATTCCTGTGGCCCTATGCATGAAATTGAGCCCATCAGTTTCTTTACATTTCAGATTGTAAGCAGGGGTTGCGGGGGTGGGTCAGAGTGCTAAGGTGTGTTTTCCTGCGTTGTCTGCCAATTTAACTTCCCTGAATTCAGCCACAGAAAAGCTGCCTGCTGTGGGGAGCAGGTGGGGTCGCTAATCTCAATGGCAGGTGCATCCTGATGACGCCAACGTAGTCTGCACACAATTTTAGTTGCAGGCCAATCTAAAACCTGCATGCTCTCCAACCAGCAAGAAGCCAGGCCAGATGGGGCCCAGGTAAGTGATTAAAATATTTTTGTTCAGGCTTCTTTATAATTGAGAAGGAGCAGGAGTGACAGCTGCTGAAACAATAAGATTACCAGTATTTATCCCATTCTCTTTGGAAAGTTCCTATTGAATCTGCTTCCACAGCCCTTTCAGGGAGCGCCTTCCAGGTCCTCACAGCTCAGTGTGGAAAAATAAATTCTCCTCTCAGTTTTTTTTTTTTGCCACTTGCCTTAACTTTGTGTCCTCTGACCTTCCCGTCACTGGGAAAAATGTCTCTCCTTATTCGCTCGACCAAATCTCTTCATGATTTTTACACCTCCGAGGAATATCGCCGTTTCTTCACTGGTGCTGGGTCAAATCCTAGAATTCCTCTCTAACTGCACTGTGGGTATCTTAAGCAGGCCCACCGCCTTTTTAACAGCGATTAGGCTTTGTCAGTGACACCCACCTCCCATGAAGGAATTTAAAAACAATTAGTAAGCCTCCGCTGCACCCTCTCCAAGGCCTTGACATTCTTTCCAAAGTACGGTGTCCAGAATTGGACAATGTTGCAGCTAGGGGCGAACCAGTGTTTTAGAATGTTGTCACCTTTGAAATTTGTCTCCCAATCTCCTTGAGTCTGCTGACTGAAGGGTGAATATCCCAGGATAGCTCAAACTCTTGACAGCGGAAATGTCTAATAGAATGGCTCTGGAACACCAAGTTCACAATAATACACAATTTTAGCTTAGTTGTACACAAGTGTGCATGTGTGCGCGCGCACGCATACGGCTTGCACGTGGATTCATGTACATGACATCCCGAAAACAATAACATTCTCCTGGCATCGCAGCGTCAAAAATGAGCCCAAATTCCATTGTCTTAAATGATTTGTGCCACGCCCGGTGTGAATGCCACACGTTGGACGTTCTGTGCCTCCCCGATTATTTATGTGGCAGTATCAGAAATTCCATAAGTCAAAGAAAGTCACCCTGGGGACCTCAATTCCAACAGGAGTTGTATGAGCATATATGTATGAGCCGCTGCCAATTTATTAAAATGTTCCTCAGTAAGAAGTCTCTAATTGGCCTCAGGATGCGGTCAGTGTGATCACATGATGTGGCTGAAAAGTGGGATCGATGAGGTTCGACGCAAGTGCTCCAGGCCTCGGAACACTCTGTAAGCAATGCCCCAGGGGTTTAGTTGGTGTACCAAAAGAACCACTTTATGAAGACGTCTTTGAAATGAAATAGTCTGAGTAAATTGTCACACCAGTAAGAACACTGATTAATGTTTTCAAAGCAAGTTTGAAGAGTTGAACGTGATTCCGCTTAAATGAATAGATTGTGGTTAAAATGGTTAGAAATTCTGAAGTCTCCCTGTGTCTAAGCTCAGCCAAGGAAAGCTCGGTTTGTAAAATTGCCTTTTAAAAAATTGTTGAGTAGATTGTTCCATTCCCTTGAGCAAGATGGTAAATTGAGAGTGGAATTGTAGAACCTTTTACAACACTGAAGGAGGCCATTTAGCCCATTGTGCTTCTGCTTGCACTTTGAAAGATGTACAATTAGTTTGCTCCTCCGCCCAGCTCCTTCCAGAATGTTTCAATATTTCCTGTTTGGAACATTTGCAGAGTGTGTGACTTCCTCTTATGCTGACAGATGGACCTATAAACTCCCACATGTGAGTGCTGAGATGCGTCAGATAAATGCCTGCAAAATATGGTCTGAAATTGTTTCTACTGCCAATCATTTCAAGGTAGCTCAGGGCTGTTGGCCGATTAACCTGCTACCAGTTTCTTGGTGACTATCCAAAAGCAGTTTTAACCTTGCTTCAGGAGAAAATAAACCATGACAGGGAATTTAACTTCCCTGGAATTCTTTCAAAACTTTGCAAAGCTGTGAAAGTTGGGTATTTGTATTCTTTTGCATTGGATTGAGCAAACCCTGGCCTGATATTTCTGCTTCAGTGTTGGCTGAGGGAACGAGCCTCTAGAGCATTCAAGAATGCAATTGGGGAGCCCAAAGGACTGAATCTGTGACTGTGCAGCTTTAATGTGGTCTGTTTGGAAGGAGCAGTTCCGTGCCTGGTCTCCTTGCTCCGTGTCTCTGTTGGTAGAACCCTGGTCTGAGTGGGGAAAGTTATGGATTCCAGTTTCGCGCCGGAGATTATAGACTAGGTTGACATTCTGAAACAGTGTAGAAAAAGTTGGAGATGCATCGATCAGATGAGACTTTAAACTGGAGACCCCTTTGTTCCCTCATGTGGATGTAAAGTGTTTAGAGGAACAACAGGGCAGTTCGACCACTGTCCTGGCCAATATTCATCCCTCTGTTAACACCACCAAAAATCAGATTATCTGATTATATGTTTCATTGCTGTTGGGAGGACCTTGCTATGTGAAAATTGGATGTCCACGTTACAAATTCATATGTACTTCATTGACTGTAATGTGCTTTGGGCTGTCCTGAGCTTATGATAGGTGCAATGTAAATGCAAGTTCTCTCCTTTTAATCTTGATATGTTCCAAAAATGTGCTAAAGGTTTGCGACGGGGCTGTGTACCTGTTTAAGGTGGATAATAATTGGAGATGGGCTGTTTTTGTAAACTGGCCTGTAACACAATCCAATGTTTTAGAAAGTTTCAAAAACCTGGAGAGACGCCTGGCAGGACATCCCAGTCAATATACATATCATGACAAACATTACCTTGAGATTTAATTACAATCTGTATCGCTCCCTCTCCTCGGCTCTTGCCAGTGATTGTGTTAATGTCAATGACAGTGTGGGATTCACATTAGGAAACTGTATCTGTGTTTAGAAATACCCATCCATTGTGAGCTTAGGGGACAGTACAACAGCAGCTATGATGAATGTCTCGGAGTACATCACAAAACATTAACACCAAGGACTAGTAGTGTCAGATCATCACCTTTCATGCTGTTTGCGCATGATAGGCATTGAGGATTAGAGTCGTTGTATTAAACCTACTGATGGTGGTACTGGCTGAGGGATGAATATTGGCCAGTGGTCGTTTTTTTAAAAATTTGCCATTAGGGTGTGGGTGTCACTGTCATGGCTGTTACATATTACCCATCCCTGTTTTCCATTGAGAAAAATCTGGTGAGCTGCTTTCTTGAAATGCTGCATCCAGGGGTTGCAATGTAGGCATTTGCAGAGTGTTGTTAGGGAGGAAGTTCCTGGATTTTTACCTGGTGATGATGACGCGAAGGATATATGTCCAATTTGGGATAATGTGTGACTTGGAGGGAATTGAAATGATGGCATGTTGCACCTCAGAACATGCGGCTTAGGAGCAAGAGAAAGCCATTTGGCCTTTTGAATCTGCTGTGCCATTCGATAAGAACATGGCTGTTCTGTCTGTGGTCTCAAGCTCACCTTCCTGTCTGCATGCCCCCCCCCCCCCCCCCCCCCCTGCCCCCATCCATAAAGCTTGACTCTCATCAAAAATCTATTTAACTCAACCTTGTGTGAATTCAATATCCCAGTCTCCACTTTCTGGGGGAAGAGAATTTCATCGGCCAACGGCCCTCTGAGAGAAAATATTTCTCCTCATCTCTGTGGTTTGCATGGTGTATAGACCCTTGACCGTAGCAACTTGTAGGCTCCAGCTCCATAGCTTGTGGTGACCATATATAATCAAGTCGATGGCAATGGAACTAATTTTGTCTCTGTGAACCAGAGGTGGCGCAGTGGTTAGCACTGCTGCCTCACAGCACCTGGGTTCAATTCCGGTCTTGGGTGACTGTCTTTGTGGAGTTTGCACGTTGTCCCCGTGTCTGTTTCCTCTGAGTGCTCCGGTTTTCTCCCACAGTCCAAACATGTGCAGGTTAGGTAGATTGGCCATGCTAAATTTTCCCTTAGTGTCCAAAGGTGTGTAGGTTACATGGGGTTGCAGGGGAGTGGGCCTGGGTAGGGTGCTCTTTCAGAGGGTAGGTGCAGACTAAATGGCCTCATCCTTCACTGTAGGGATTCTATGGTCCTATCTGCCACAGCATTTAAGGGATTAATCTGGCAGGTAATGTGGATCTGAGATATTGCCAAAACACTACTGGGCTGAATTTGTGACCCATTTGAAACTTCTTCCCATTCAGATGATGAAGCCCAAACTTTATAAACCAGTGAGCCAAATTATAAGTGCAAAGTGCATTGAATTATCTGGACTTTGAGAAGTGGATTACCAGGTTACCTGTCTCTCTGGTGATGAGTTGAACTCTAAACAAACATCCACAGTTAGGTTTCATGAAGTTCAATCACTTGTGGTTGAGAAGGAGGGAAAGTGCCAGAGTATTGGGACCACTTCAATCAGCACCTGGTTCTCGTTGTGCCTCTACTCCCTCTCCTTCCTCTACATTTAGCCAGTGAATATTTTCCAAATCTGTGGCAAACAACACTCAATGCCAATTTTTTTCTGATTTAATCCCAGTGATTTGATTAGGGATGTTTAACTACATTAGGTGTGTTATATAAATGCAAATTGTTGCAGGTAAACAGTGTAACTCCTCACAATATGCGTTTCTGCGTCTCTCCAAACTTTAACAGAAATACCAGTTGGTGATAGTATCTTTGCTTCTCTTCAATATTCAGCAGGCTTTCAGAGGTTTTGTCACTCCTCCAATGTTGATAAATCCTCACCCCAACCTCTCTCCCTCCCTGCATGCGTTTGGGATGGAAATTAACATCCAAACTTGACTCTGGTTTAATCCAATTGCATCCAATTTTACTTCTGAAACATTACATGGTACATTTTTGCACGTTGACCTCCTATTCATCAAATAACTTTATAGAAGTGAGCTCCAAATGTAGCAACGAATCAAACAACAATAATATGTATTTATATAGCACCTTTAGGTGGTGAAATAGTTGCCACTGCTGCCTCATGGCGCCGAGGACCCAGGTTCGGTCCTGGCCCCTGTCCGTGTGGAGTTTGCACATTCTCCCCGTGTCTGTGTGGGTCTCACCCCCACAACCCAAAGATGTGCAGGCTAGGTGGATTGGCCATGCTAAATTGCCCCTTAATTGGAAAAAATAAATAAAAAAAATATAGCCCCTTTATCTTCGAAATCTGTGGAGAGGTTTAGGCAAAAATTTCCAGAACTTAGGACTGAGACAATTGAAGGCAAATGGTTGAGCAATTAAAATTGGGGAATGCACAAAGCACCAGAATTAAAGGGGACCTTGGGCAGGTGTAGGAGGTGACCTGGGTAGGAAGGAGTGAGGCCTTGGAGTTAATTGAACAGGGGATCTGGGGCGCGATTCTCCATCTCGCCAGTCGGCCAATGAGGTTTCCCATTATGGGCAGCCCGATGACGTCGGGAAATCCCCGGGCTGCCGGCGCAATGGAAAATCCCGTCCCGCCAGCGGAGAATCCAGCCTGAGAATTTTAATATCAAGGTGTTGACAGATTAGCAACCAATGCGAGCCAGTGCGCACAGCTGTGATGGGTGAATGCAAGTTAGGGCACAGGCAACAGGGATTTGAATGAGCTTGAGTTCTTTCCAAATCGTGGTACAGACCTGCATTTTTGCAATAATTAAAAACATGAAATGTTTTCAGAGTTGAGGAGAAACTGGATGTTGAAACAGAAAGTGCTGGAAACAGCAGGCCAGGCAGGTGAACGGTGAAGAGGTTAAAGATTTGGAAGGTAGACTCTTGTCAGTTGAGTTGTTTTGATGAAGAGTCTTTCTGAGCGACTTTGGGTATGGATGGGTTGTATTTATGGCCAGGATAAGCAAATCTGTGATCCAATATGCACAGTCGATGTTACTGGATGGAATGGTTCACCATATCCTACTGATAATATGGAATTTCACTGTTACGAATTGTTCAATGCCAAATAATTCTCAACAGATAATCAAATAGAAATCTATAATCTTGGTATGTATTTTGCATTGTAAAATTTATTTTATAAAAGTCCAATGTTTATAAACTTTGAACACTTGTGAGAAATGCACACTGCCCCCATAAGGATAAACTGCTGACCCAGACTTCTGTCAATGCAACTGGTCCATGAAGAACAATTGACAGTGACCCTTCCCCTCACTGCCCCAGACCCCATGGCTTTAACTGGCCAGCTGAGATTAGGCATCTGTCATGAGGCGGAAACAAGGATGTATGTTCATGTACCAGTATTCTACAGACCAGCAACACATCACACGAGGAGTCCTCCATACAGTTATTGACCTGATTATCACTGGTGCAAGGGTGCTGTAGCTAAGTCAGTTTGATGAGCAGTTCCTCATTGCTCTGCATGTTTTCATGTAATTTAGAAATGAAACTCTTTAACTGTGTTATTGTCAGTGTTGGGTTGATCTGAAGCTAATGACCATCCCATCTCTCAGATTGGAATCTGTCACGCTCTATTTTAGTCTCACCCATGTGATTAGGTTCAGACAGGCCATTTACACCCTGTTAAATTGTAGTCTCGCTTGAAACCAGCAGAGAGTAAAATTGTACAGAGTGTAATATGAGCGTCCGACCTGTTTCTCCTCTGGGCAGGTTGGGCTACAACTCGGGGCTCAGTGCTGAATTTGACCTGGAGGGCCCCACCTGTGTGCTAGAAAACGAGTCACTATTTTAAGGTTTGCGATGAAAATACCATCTGCCACCATGCCCTTCAACCCAAGAAAATGTTGAAGTGAGGTGTGGCGAATAATTATTTTTGTTTCTTAATATTTATTTTAGGTTTAGATGAACTAAAAGCGCAATGCGAAAATGCAATTTTTTGATGCAAGCAGAAGAAACTATGTTCAAATAAAAAGTGCCTTTTAATTTTTATTTATTTTTCAAAGTCCTTATTAGACGACAGTCTCAATATGGTGGAATATTGTTGGAGTTTGGCACCACTGGAATCATAGTTGTACAAAGTCGATGAGAGGTTTTCCAAAAGGGTCGATTACTCAAAACATCGCAGGCCATTCAGCCCCTCAAGCCTGTTCCGTCGTCAATGAGAGCATAATTGGTCCACATTTCAGCTTCATTCACCTACCTTCGATCCATAACCCTTTTGGACTCTTGAACTCTCTAACCTGAAATTGGAACAGTTAATTCACATATTCAAAAAGGATTTGGAAAAACACATGGATGGGAATCAAATTTGTGTTGGAGAATAGGGAATAAGACCAAAAGGATTAAATGCTTTGCAAAGAATGACACTTCTGTACTATGGGAATGGGAGGAGAGTGTTGTCCATGAGAGATAGAGAGCAGGAAGCTCGGGTTCCTATATGGTGATGTGGAAATGGATGAATATGCCACAGCTTTTCTTGATTTACTTTGGGATGAGGGAGTATTTATTCAGAATATTTCCTTGAGTGTTTAAATGGATGGAGTCCATACTAAGGGAGAGTGTACATGGGCTGTGGGAGGGGAGCAGAATTGATGGGCCAAGTGACCATTCTCACTCGAAACTTTGTTGTATTATTAAGTTTACAATCCGTAGGTGGACAGGACTGAAGAGGGAGCCCGCTGTCCTGTTCCCTAGCGAAGAGTGACACTCACCAGTTCTGGGGGTGAGGGAGGGGGTCATACTCCAGGGATGCCCCAGAAGATGGGCTGGGAAACCTCCCGGAGGTCCTCACGCAAGGACTGCACGGGAACTGCTCAGGAAATTTAGACATCCGGGGCGGAATTTTCCGACCCCGCCAGGCCGGAGAATTGCTGGGGGGGGGGGGGGGGGGGGGCGTGAATCCCGCCCTGCCGCTGGCTGTCGAATTCTCCGGTGCCGTTTTTTTTTGGCGGGGGCGGGAATCGCGCCGTGCCAGTTGGGGGCCGTTGGCAGCCCCCCCCCAGCGATTCTCCACTCTGCGATGGGCTGAGCGGCCAGTCCCGCCAGCGTGGAATAGACCAGGTCCGTACTGGCGGGATTTGGCTCTGCGGGCAGCCTGCGGAGTCCTCGGGAAGGGGGGGGGGGGTGCGGTGGGATCTGCCGCCCGGAGGGGGGCCCCCCACAGTGACCTGGCCCACGATTGGGGCCCACTGATCTGCGGGCGGGCCTGTGCCGTGGGGGCACTCTTTCCCTTTGCGCCGGCCTCTGTAAAGCTCCGCGATGTGCGGCGCAGAGAAGAACCCCGCTGGGATCACGGCAGCGTTTCTGCGCATGCGCCAGAACACGCTGGCGCTCCCGCGCATGCACCAACTCGCGCATGCGCCAACTCGTGTCGGCCGGCGGAGGCCCTTCGGCACCGGTTGACGTGGCGCCAACCCTGCCGGCCTAGATGATTCCGCACCTTCCGGGCAGCCCGACGCCGGAGTGGTTCACGCCACTCCTCGGCACCGGTATGGCACCAGGTGGGAAAATCCCCTGTCCTGGGAACCACCTGTAAATCTGATTTAAATCGGAGACTTTGGATGTTTTAAAAAAAATATTTTTATTCTCCATTTTCACATTTTTTCCCACAATTTACACCCCACCAACACACAGCAAACGGTAACGAATACAATGTCAATCCCCTTATTAACAACAACGATTCCATCCTCCCACCGCCCCAAACAGCGGCCCACCTGACAATATAATCATCAAATAAAACAAACCCTCTCAAGGTGGAAAAACAAGGAAAAATGAAAAAGGAATCAGGAATTGCCTATGGTCACCATTGAAAAAAATGAAAATTG
The DNA here is from genome assembly GCF_902713615.1 of Scyliorhinus canicula. NCBI lineage: Eukaryota > Metazoa > Chordata > Chondrichthyes > Carcharhiniformes > Scyliorhinidae > Scyliorhinus > Scyliorhinus canicula. The sequence goes on along the minus strand of NC_052160.1, from coordinate 126,890,955 downwards.
CTTATTGTCACGAGTAGGCTTCAATTAAGTTACTGTAAAAAGCCCCTAGTCGCCACATTCCGGTGCCTGTCCGGGGAGGCTGGTACACATAGGTACATATACATATAGAGTCCACCCCCCAACCCCTCCCCCATCCTAATATTCAATGCCATCCAATCCCCGAAAGAGTACCGTGAATGACACCCATGAATTATAGACCCACCCCCCTCCCAGACTCCTCCCCTTCAGTTCCTCTTGTAAACTCCTCCCCCCAATCTCTCTTCCTTCCCCCAACTTTTCACCCCGGCTAGACTCACCGAAACCTGTTCCACCGGGCTCCCATGGCCTCAGCCCCTCCCCCCACCTCACTCCCGTTCACTGGACGGCTTAAACCGGCCAGCGTGGAGGACCCCGCCTGGGTCTCCTTCCCCCTTGCCCGGTCCCAGGAAAACGAAGAAATCCCCTTTAACATACAGCCCCCGCATACACACCCAAGCCCCAAAGAACCATCATTGCAAATGAAAGTGCCATCTCTTCCCTTGTCCAAATATATACAGCGTCAACTCATTTAGTACATGCACCAACGCGCAGTGAAAAAATAAAGTTACATGAGGCTACATCAGTACACGACCGTTTTTCAATTCTGCCATAGTCCTTCTGCCTTTGCAAACTCCTCCGTTGCTTCCGCCGTCCCAATATAAAAGTCCTTGGATTTGTAGGTCTCTCTCAACTTAGCTGGGTATTCTATGCTGCACTGTACTTGCTGATGTACAGTGCCTTCTTCACCCGGCTGAAGGCAACCTGCCTCCTCGCCAGCTCCATCGTAAGTCCTGGTATATGTGTATACCAGCTCCAGCCCACTGCACCACCCGCTTCTGCTTTGCCCAGCACAGGACCTTCTCCTTCACGCTGTACCTACGGAAACACACAGTTACTACTCTTGGCGGCTCACTCGCCTTTGGTATAGGCCTCCATGACCGATGAACCCGATCCAGTTCATATCGGGAGGGATCGTCCCCCTCCCCCAATTGCTTCGGCAACATCGTGGCAAAATACTCTGTCGGCCTCGGGCCTTCCACCCCTTCGGGCAGACCCACAATCCTCAGGTTCTGTCGCCTGGATCTGTCTTCCAGGTCTTCTATTTTGGCTCGCAGACCCTTGTTGGTCTCTATCATCCTTCGCAACTCCTTCCCCCATCAAGGTGAGTTGATCACTGTGCTTCAGTCCACTTCCTTCAGTGTCTCGCCTTGCTCCCGCACCTCCGCCTCTGCGCTTGATACCGCCACCCTCACCGGGGCAATCGCCTCCTCCACCAGCACTTTCAGTACCGCCCCCATCTCCTTCTTCATCGCTTCCATGTGTTTTGTGAACTGTTTTTCAAGTTCCACAGCCATCACTTTGGTCATTTCTTCTGCTGTGAGCGATGCGGCCTCCCCTGGTGCCCCAGCCTCCGCTTTCCTTACAGTTCCTACGCTGACTCTTCCACTAACCGGCGGACTTTCATTAACCCCCTTTTTCACGGCTGTTTTTCTCCCAAACTCAGACTTTTCTCCTCCCTGTGCCTTCTTACAGCTTTTTCAGCCTCCGTTGCCCCCGGGACCGGGCGTTAGATCCCCGAAAATTCTATTCCCGAGCGGGAGCCCTCCAGTGTGCGGCTGCCTCCCGCCCGCTGTCACCGGAAGTCCCGACTTTGGGTGGTTTTGACTCCTCTTAACAAAATAGATTCCCAGGAAACGTTAGAAGGATTAAGATCACTCTGGATAACTGTGGTACTGACTCCCACTAAACTGTGCAACTATCCTCCTGACCAACCCTTCACCCCAACCACCCAACAACTCCATGACCATTCCTTGGCTACACTGAGCATCTGAGTCCCCCCCCCCCCCCCCCCCCCAACAATGTCACCGTCTCACCACTACCCTCCCAAACACCCAGCTACCCCCATCCTAGCCACTTGCACCCCCCCCCCCCCCTGCCTCCCCCTCATCCACCTTAACACCTTGACCGTACACATTTGCACCCTGACTTCTCCAAGTGGCTGGGGCCATTAAACCTAACTGGCTTACGGCACCTGATGCTGTAAAAAGAGGATGCGACTTCACTTCCCCTGAGGTTGCTGCCCTGAACTGGAAGGAGTCTGGAGCATTTGCACATTTCTCACCAGGCCCGGGTTGGACATCAGGGCAAGATCTCTGCAGCTCCTGATCCTGGTAAGTAAAAAAGAGCAGGGTGACAATCCAATGCCGTTAGCAACTCCACAGAAGTTCTAGGCCCAGGGTGCTGTATCCCTGTCTCCAATCCACATTCCTAGTGCGGGTGACTTCTCTGCTAGTGTTGGGGTGCCGTGCTACCATGAGGTAAAGCAGGGAATATGTCATTTTCTTTATAGCTCAGAGACTCTTTTGAGAGCTTGTTGAATAAGACAGTGTTAAGAGTAGAGTTTAATAGTGTAACTAAAAATTGAACTTTCTGCCAAGTTCACCCAATCACCTGGTCCTGACTCGGCGTGAAAAACCAAAAGCCGCATGTCTGTCTGGGGCCAGGAAAAGAAATTCTCTGAGCTTCAGCAGAAAACAAAATTCAGCACATTCCGAATCAGCTGGAAAAACTAACCAACAATCTTCCCTTTTAAACTGGATGAAAGGAACCCTCAGCCAAAATAGTTTCATACATCTGCTCTTCCTGCCATAACTTCTCTGGAAGTGTGTCAAGAATGCCATTGAAATGCCGATGTAAGAAGATGAGGACATAAGAAACAGGAGCAGGAGAAGACCTTTCGGCCCATTGGGACTGCTCCTGCATTCAATATGATCATGATTAATCTTGGACTTCAACTCCACTTTGCCGTCCACTCCGCATACCCTTTGATTCCCTGTCACAGCCTTAAGTCTATTAAAAAAATGCAGCATCCACAATCCTCTGGGATAGAGGATTCTAAAAGATCCATAACCCTTTGGGTGAAGAAATTTCTCCTCATCTCACTCCCCAGTCTCTGAACCCTGAAATTGTGCCCATTTGTTCTAGATTCCCCACCCTGGGAAACAACCTCTCAGTATGCACTCTGTCAAGCCCCTTCTTAATCTTGAATGTATCAATAGCATTACCTATCACTTGTTTAAACTCTGGACAATATAGATCCAATTTACTCCGCTTTTCATCACTGGCCATCCCTCTCATCGCAGGGGCCAATCTAATGAACCTTCACTGTACTGCCCCTAATGCAATCCTTCCTGTTATGCATTCACTGGGTTGCTGTACATCTTATTTATCTCAGAACAATGGAGAGATGACTCTCGTTCTAAATCTAAATGTTTATTTACAAAACAGCTCAGAATATACCAGAATTTCAACACAGGGAGCCCCCCCCCCACCGGATCCTTTCTCGGACTTCCTCAGATTTCTTAACTCTTGAGCTCCACCGACAGGCGTAAACAATCAAGCGAGTGTAGAAGGATCAGTTACCAGACTAGCATAGTCAAACTCAGATGAAACAAACCAGTGAACACTGCACTTCTTTAAATATGGAGGCCAAAAATTGCAGGCAATATTCCAAGTGTGGTCTCGCCGAAGCCCAATACAATTGTGGCAAGATTTCTTCATCCTCAATCCGCTTGTAATAAAGGCCAACATGCTCTTTGCTTCCCTAATTCTTCCTGTATCTACATGTGTCCTTTCTATGAAAGTCAATGTTTACAGGTTTCATGCTTTATAAAAAAACATATTTTTCTTTACATTCTTGCAACAAAAGTGAATAACTTAATTCTTCTCCATATTCTACTCCACCTGCCATAGGACCGTAAGACGTGAGAGTAGATGTAGGCCTCTCGGCCCATTGAATCTGCTCCACCATTCAATGAGGTCATGACTGATCTGATGTGACAATCCTCAGCTCCACTTTCCCACCTTATCTTCTTAACCCTTGATTGCCTCACTGAATCTCAGCCTTGAACATACTTAATGACCCAGCCTCATCATCAATCTGTGGTAAAGAATTTCACAGATGTACTACCCTCTTAGGGAAGAAATTTTCTCCTCATCTGTGTTTTAAATAGGCAACTTTGAGATTATGCCCTCTGGTCCTAGACTCTCCCACAAGGGGAAGCAACCTCTCAGTATTTACCCCGCTAAGTGTCTGTGAATCCACATGTCTCAATAAGTTTGCCTCTCATCTTTCTGAACTCCAATGAGTACAGGATCAACCTCTCCTCATAAAATAATCCTTCCATACCCAGGATCAGCCGAATGAACCTTCTCTGGACTGCCTCCGTACACCTGTCCTTAGAGGAGGGGATCAGAATTGTTCGCAGTATTCCAGGTGTACTCCAACGAGTACCTTGTATAGTTTTCACGTGACTTCATCATTTTTATACTTCACTCCCACTGAGATAAAGGCCAACAGTCCATTTGCCTTTCCTGTTACCCGCTGAACTTGCATCCTAGCTTTTTGTGATTTATACCCGAGAACCCGCCAGATCCCGCGGTGCTGCAGTTTTCTACATTTAAATAACATTTAGCTCCTTTATTCTTCCTCCCAAAGTGCATATCCTTACATTTTCCTACATTATATTCCATCTGCCAATGTTTATATATCCCTCTGTAGGCTCTTAGTGTCATCCTCACCATTTGACTTCCCATCTATTTTTGTGTTATCTGCAAACTCGGCAATAGTACATTCACTCCCCTCGTCCAAGTCATTTTTTTTTTTAACAAATTAAGTTTATTACCAAATCTTCCTGTCTGATAACCAATCCTGTACCAATTCTAGTATCATCCCTGAATTCCATGCGTCCTTACCTTGTGTACTAATTATTTTGTGGCACCTGATTGAATGCCTTTTGGAAAGCTAAGTACACTACATCCACTGATTCTCCATTATCTACCCTATCAGTTGCAATCTCAAAAAACTCTAATACACTCCTTTCCACAAAACCATGTTGACTATGCCTGGTTGCATTGAGATTTTGTCAGTGATCCGCTATAACCTCCTTAATAATAGATTCCAGCATTTGCCTGATGACAGATGTTCAGCTAACTGACTTGTAGTTTCTTGTTTTCTGTCTCTCTCCTTTCTTGAACAGTGGAGATGGATTTCTATTTTTCAATCTGATGGAATCTAGTGAATTTTAGAAAATTAAAGCCAATGCTTCTTTATTAATAATCTTTATTATTGTCACAAGTAGGCTTACATTAACACTGCAATGAAGTTACTGTGAAAATCCCCTGGTTTCCACACTCTGGCACACCTGTTCCGGTACAATTCACCTAGCAGCAGATCTCTCGGGACTTGTGGGAGGAAACCGGAGCACCTGGAGGATACCCACGCACACACGGGGAGAACGTGCAGACTCCGCACAGACAGTAACCCAAGCTGGGAATCGAACTTGGGACCCTGGCACTGTGAAGCCACAGTGCTAACCACTGTGCTACCATGCCGCCCATCTACTATCACAGCGGCCACTTATTTTAAGACCCTAGGATGAAGTCCATCAGGATCTGGTGACTTATCAGCTGTTAGTTCGAATAATTGTCACAGTGCCATTTCCCTGATGATTGAAATTGTTTTACGTTCCTTTTTCCCTTTCACCTCCTGATTCACAATTATTTCTGGGGCGTTATTTATCTTCTTCACAGTGAAAACCAATACAAACTATCTTTTCAATTCAGCCATCCTTCCCTTATTTCCCATTCTCACTCTCTAGCGGGCCAATACTAATTTTACTTACTCTTTTACTTTTTAAATACCTACAGAAACTCTTGCTATCTGTTTTTATATTTCTAGCTAACTTTCCCTTACACTCTAATTTCTCCCATATTATGAATCGTTTAGTTATTCTTTGCTGTTCTTTGGTATTCTTTATGTTCCATTTAATCTTCTGACTTGTCATTCATCTTTGTGATTTATGATTTTAATTCAACTTGATACTATCTTTAACTTTTTTCGTTAGCCACAGATGGTGTGTCCATCCCTCAGTCTTCCTTTCTCACTGAAATGTATCTTTTCTGTATTTTGAAATATCTCCTTCAATGACTGCCACTGTATCTCTACTGACCCATCCCTCAACCCAATTTCCCATTTCAGTTTAGCCATCTCTGTCTACGTGCCCTCATAGTTGCCCTCCAATAAATTTAAAATACTAGTCTTAGATTTGCTCCTTTCTTGCTCAAACTGAATGTGAAATTTAATCCTGTTGTGATCACTGTTACCTTGGGATGCCTTCACTATTAGGTCATTAGTTAATCTTGTCTCATTGCACATCACCAGATCTATAGAGTACCCTGCTCTCTGATTGGTGCTATAATGTGCTGCTCTAAGAAACTGTCCCATAATTGCTCTGTGAGTTTATCATCCAGGCTATGTTTTCCAATATGATTTTTCCAATCCATGGGCGAAATTCTCCGACCCCCGCAGGGTCAGAGAATCGCCTGGGGCCACCGAAAATCCCACCCCCGCCGTGGCAGAAATTCTCCGCCACCCGGGAATTGGCGGGGGCGGGAAACACCGCCCGCCGATCGGCGAGCCCCCTGCGGCAATTCTCCAGCCCGCGATGGGCCGAAGTCCCACCGCTGAAAGGCCTCTCCCGCCGCCGTGGCTTGAAACACCTCTGGTGGCGGCAGGATTGGCGGCCTGAGCGGGCCCCCGGGGGGGGGGGGGGGCGCGGGGCGATCGGACCCCGGGGTGGGGTGCCCCCACGGTGGTCAGGACCGCGGTCGGGACCCACCAATCGGCGGGCGGACCAGTGCCATGGGGGCACTCTTTTTCTTCTGCCGCTGCCACGGCCTCCACCATGGCGGAGGCGGAAGAGAATCCCCCAGCGCGCATGCGCCGGTGGTGACGTCAGCGGCAGCTGACGCACTGGCGCATGTGCGAACCGCCGGGCGGCGGGCGTCAAAGGCCGCTGGAGCCGGTTTGGGCGCCAGTCAGTGTGGTGCCAACCGCTCCGGCACGGGCCTAGCCCCTCAATGTGAGGGCTTGGCCCCTAAAGTTGCGGAGAATTCCGCACCTTTGGGGAGGCCCGGTGCCGGAGTGGTTGGCGCCACTCCGCTACGCCGGGACCCCCGCCCCGTTGGGTAGGGGTGAATCCCGCCCCATATGTAGATTAAAATCACCCACGATTATGGCTTTACTTTTCTCACAAACCCCTATTAGTTCTTCCTAACTGCTACTCCGTTCTACTGTGTGCTTGCTGTGAGAGAGCCTATAAACCACACTTATCAGTGACCTCTTAGCTTTACTATTTCTCATCTCTATCCAAGCCAACTCCACATCTTTAATTTCCAGATATAGGGTAATCCCTTTCTCTATTGTGTCATCCTTAAGTAACAGAGCTACCCCTTCACCTTTTCCTAGCTTCCTGTATCACAGTGCCATGGTCAGTTTGTTTATCCCCCTTACATCCATACAAGCTGCAAGAACCTCAAACCTGTTGGACAATTGCAAAGGCTGAGGCTCCTCTACTTCTCACTTTGGGTCCCCATATCTGCCTCACTCAAAGTTACACCTCCCTTCTCCCTGACCACTAACCAGTTCCTCTGGGGTGTGACTGCCTCCTGGTTCAATGTGTTCAGGTAACTTTCCTCCTCCTTTATGCATCACAGTGTCTGCAGCTCAGCCTCCAGCTCGACGACACTGAGCTGATGCTTCTCAGGCCGCAGACACTTACTACAGACGTGTTTGCCCCGAATTACCCTGGTGTCCAGGAACTCCCACATTCTGCTGTCACAACACATCCTTCCCATCTTTATTAATCTACTGACTGATGCTCAGTTTGGTTGCTGCGAGTGTCAATCAGCCCCTGACCTCTTTACAGCCATCAATCAAACACGGACAAAAGAACTGAACTCCATAGGTCAGGTGAGAGTGACCACCCTTGACATTAAGGCAGCATTTGATTGAGTGTGGCATCATGGAACCTGAGCACACTGGAGTCAATAGGAATCGAGGGTGGGGGGAGGTGGGGGTTAACTCTCTGCTGGTTGGAAGTGATAGATAGCACAATGGAAGATGATTGTGCTTGTTGGAGGTCAATCATTTAAGTTCCAGGCCATCACTGCAGGAGTTCCTCAGGGGAATGTCCAAGGCTCAGCCACCTTCAGCCACTTCATCATTGATCTTCCTTCTGTGCCGGGCGCCATGGTAGCATAGTGGTTAGCACTGTTGCTGCACAGCACCGGGGTCCCCGGTTCGATTCCCATCTTGGGTCACTCTGTGCAGAGTCTGCACGTTCTCCCCGTGTCTGCGTGGGTTTCCTCCGGGTGCTCCGGTTTCCTCTCACAAGTCCCAAAAGAAGTGCTGTTAGATAATTTGGACATTCTGAATTCTCCATCTGTGTACCCGAACAGGCGCCAGGCTGTGGCGACTAGGGGCCGTTCGCAATAACGTCATTGCAGTTTTAATGTAAGCCTACTTGTGACAATAAAGATTATTATTATTATGAGCTCAGAAGTGGGGATATTCACCAATGATTGTGCAATATTCGGCGCCAGATACAGAAGCAGTCCATGTTGAAATGCAACATGACCTGGACAATATCCAGGCTTGGGCTCAACTGCTTTCTGTAGGAGCAAATTCCACAGATCCACCACTCTCTGGATGAAGAAATTTCTCCTTATCTCAGTCCTAAATGGTTTATAGCCTTAGACTCTGACCGCTTGTTCTGGATTCCCCCACCATCGGGAACATCCTTGCTGCGTCTACTGTATCTAGTCCTGTCAGAATTTTACAACTCCAGCGAACATAATCCTAACCGACTCAATCTCTCGTCCTGCCCTTCCCAGAAATCAGTCTGGTAAACCTTTGCGGTATTTTCTCACTCTCTCTAGCACCAACATCCTTCCTCAGATAGGGGCTGGAAATCTTTGGCCATTGGGGTTCTCCATTCCCGGTGGTGTGGAATGTCTTCCATAGGAAATCCCATTGACCAGCGGCGGTAATGGAGAATCCCACCACCAGTGAATGGCGTGCCACTGGAGGACCAGGGAATCCAGCCAAAGAGACCAAATCTTCACACAATATTCCAGGTGTGGCCTCACCAAGGCCCTGTATAACTGCAGCACGACATTCCTGCTCGAATCCTCTCGCAATGAAGGCCAACATACATTTGCCTTATTTACTGCCTGCTGCACCTCCATGCTTATTTTCAGGGATTGGTGTACAAGGACACCCAGGTCTCATTGCACAATCCCCTCTCTCAATCTTTAGCCATTCAGAAAATAATCTGCCTTCCTGTTTTTGCTACCAAAGTGGATAACCTCACGTTTATCCACGTTATACTGAATCTGCCATGCATTTGCCCACTCACTCAACTTGCCCAAGCCACACTGAAGCATCCCTGCATCCTCCTCACAGCTCACCCTCCCACCCAGCTTTGTGTCATCTGCAAATTTGGAGATATTACATTTAGTTCCCTCATCTAAATCATTAATATACAGTGTGAATATCTAGGGTCCCAGCACCGATCTCTGCGGTACCCCACTATTCACTGCCAGCCATTTGGAAAAAAAAACATTTATTCCTACTCTTTGTTTCCTGTCTACCAACCAGTTTTCCATCCATTTCAATGCACTACCCCCAGTCCCATGCGCTTTAATTTTACACGCTAACATCTTATGTGGAACTTTGTCGAAAGCCTTCTGAAAGTCCAAGTAAGCCACAACCACTGGTTCCCACTCAACAACTCTCCCAGTTACATCCTCAAAGATTTCCAGTGGATATGCCAAGTATGATTTCCCCTTCAAAAATCCATGCTGACTCTATCCAATCCTGCCACTGTTTTCCAAACTACAACTCCTTCATTTTATTGCTGGGCCCTGCATATATTGCAATCAAGTTCCTCATCAGGCTCCCATACTCACTCGAATTGAATACCACTGATTTCTGACTTCAAAATGAAACTATGACCAAGGTTAAATAAGAACAGAGAGTGCATAAATTTAAAGTAATCACCAGAAGGTCTAATCTGAATATAATTTGTATCTGACACGTATGTGCTCGATGCTCACAGTCGAACCCAACAATAATGGTGCCCCGTTCACTAGGTGACCTTTTGTATAGTCCTGGCTTACATGACAACTCAACATTCTTGAAGCAATTCACTATATCTGAGAGACCTGAGTTGGTCGTAGTAAATGTAAACTTTTCTTTCAAATTGCCTTTCTATTTTCAAACAGACAGTAAGTCAGGCTCAGAAATACAGACTAGTTGTGGAAAATAACATGAGACATTTGAGGAGATGTCTTCTTTACAAAGAGGCTGAATTAAAAGGGATTAGAGACACAAGGTAACAATTATCTCTGGTGCCAAGGTTACCAACTCTACTTGGACATATTCCTGGAGATTTCATCTCCTGTCTTCAACAGCTGCACTGCATTTGCCTGCCATTATTCACCAAACATGTCCATTCTCGCACTGCCTTCCCAAGGCCAATTGGAAAACACATTACCCAACTGACCGTGATAAATCATCCAATCCATCAGTCCACTTCTCCCAATCACTCCAACATTACAACTGGTAAAACTGTTTAAAGAGCATGATATTCCTCCAGACTTGACAGCCTTAACCAGTGCCCCTGACAGCCTTAACTAGTGCTCCTGCCAACCTTAACCAATGCCCCTGACAGCCTTAACTAGTGCTCCTGCCAACCTTAACCAATGCCCCTGACAGCCTTAACCAGTGCATCTGACAACCATAACCAGTGACCCAACAACCCTAACCAGTCCCTGACAGCCTTAACAAATGCCCCTGACAACCTTAACCAGTACCTCTGATGGCCTTAAACAATATTCCTGACAGCTTTAACCAGCCTTCCTGACCAACCTTCCAGTGCCTCTGGAGTGTTCCTGTAACACTTTGAGGAAGGTTGTGATTGGGCAGTTTGTGAGTGTCACCTTGTTGCATCTGTCAATTTGGAATTTAAATTGTGGCCTGGGAAGTCCTGATATAGATCCAAACATCTGTCTCGAGCTCCAAGAAGGACAATGGATCTCACAGGTCTTGTGATTGTAATAGAGTTGGGTGGAGTAGAGACTGGGAGAGGATCAGGCTTTGCTGGGGCAAGTTTCGTCCTTGGCTACTCACATTAAGGAAGGATTAGTTAACAGACTCTCATTCTATTTCACTCAGTTCTTCCTGTCTTCCACCCAGAAACAAAATCTACAATTCAAACTTGGATATAGGGAGATTATGCACGATTCGGATCCTGTCACTGGGGGGAACAGGGCAAATGGGGTTCTCGTCCTGTTCGGTGCTTGGGTCAGCGCTGGTGGGATTGCAATGGCTCCAAAGATGGTTTGAAGGTGAAATCGTCCAGTGGTAAAATAAAATCTTTCTGTTCCTAAAAAATATTGTTCAAAAATTAATACAAAGCATCTGACCAGGCTAGTGTCTAGAACAGGAGAACTGTGCTCAATCTCCTGTGGCTCTGTCTATCCTTTTGGGTCTTGGACTTTGAAATAAGCTCACGCTGTGACCCCTCTCACCATCAGTCAATCTCTTCAAAAGCTCACAGGGGAAAATAGCGGAGTTTCCTCCCAAGTTGTTTTTGTAACGGTTCAGGAAAAACCTAAAACAATGAATTTACACGAAAGATATTGTGATGTGAGCATCACCCACTCCTGATCATTTCACCTCTTTATAAATAAACAGATTATATTATTGTAACTTCTCTTTGGTCTTCCTGTGTGCTTTCTGGAACAGTGAATTGAGAGATTGGATTCTGGGGAGGAGGGAGGACAATGGTTTAAGTTCATCAACTCTTTCAGGTTGGATTGAGTAGTCCAGCTATGGCAGAATTATTGATGGCGTCAGCTGCATTCAACGTTCCTTGGCACAAACTCTCTCCTGGGCCAGGCAAACTGTTCTCTTTTGGGAAAGTCCCCCCTGTTCCCGGGAGCACTCTTTCTGTGCTGTGCTGAACTGTCAGATGATATGGACTACGTGCTGCTGTGTCTATCTTACAGGGTGTTTGTTCAAAGCTGACCTGCGTTGGCCCTTGCAACCTCTGAAGATGCAACGAGAATTTAAATTCAGGTTAAAAAATCTGGAATTAAAAATCTGATGTAGGTTAGTAGATTAGTAGGTTAGTAGGATGTCTCATGGTGCAATGGGTACCTTCCTTACCGCTGGGCCAGAAGCTCTGGGTTCAAGTCTCACTTCAGGACTTGGAAGTTACGGAAGGTGCATTCATAGGTGCATTTTGGGCAGCACGGTAGCATTGTGGCTAGCACAATTTCTTCACAGCTCCAGGGTCCCAGGTTCAATTCCGGCTTGGATCACTGTCTGTGTGGAGTCTGCACATCCTCCCCGTGTGTGCGTGGGTTTCCTCCGGGTGCTCCGGTTTCCTCCCACAGTCCAAAGATGTGCAGGTTAGGTGGATTGGCCATGCTAAATTGCCCTTAGTGTCCAAAATTGCCCTTAGTGTTGGGTGGGGTTACTGGGTTATGGGGATAGGGGGGAGGTGTTGACCTTGGGTAGGGTGCTCTTTCCAAGATTCAGTGCAGACTCGATGGGCCGAATGGCCTCCTTCTGCACTGTAAATTCTATGATAAGGTGATCAAGCAGGTTGGTTATCAGCAAGTAAATTCTTCCAATATGCCGGACGGCAGTCGGTAAGAGCGGGAAAGTTTCCTGGCCAGCCACAATGAAGAAGGCAATGGCAAAGCCCTGCAGCACTTTGCCAAGCCTAATCATGGACCTGAAGAAAGGGGAGGACGTCGGTAAATGTGAGCATGAAATTCCTGGATTGTCGCACAAAGCACAACAGGTTCGCTCATGCCCGTTCGAGAAGGAAATCCGGTCAGGTCCATATGTGACTCCAGACCCACAAGGATGTAGTTGATGCTTAACTGTCGCTGTAAGATGGGCTAGTGAAACATGCGGTTTCACTAAGAAGGCAGTTCACCCGAACACCTCGAGATCTAGGATGCACCAGAAATGCCAACCACGCCGACAACACCTATGCCGGGAGAGTGAGGACCCCCTTCCATGAGCATCTCAATCATTGATCTTCTCCAACAACACCAACCCATATTTATATAACCACCTGTAGCCTAATGAAACGTCCCAAGGTGCTTCACAGGAGTGCTCTGAAGCAAAGTATGCCACATATTAGGACAGGTGACCAAAAGCTTGGTCAAAGAGGCGGGTTTTAAGGAACGTCTTGAAGGAGGAAAGTGAGAGGTGGAGAGGTTTAGCAAGGGAATTCCAGAGTTTGTTGCCAAGGCAACTGAAGACATTGCTGCCAATGGAGTAATGATAGGTTAGAATACACAAAAGGGTAAAATTAGAGGTGTGCAAGTTTCTCAGAGGCTGTGACAGGGAGGAACAAGGCCAGGGAGGGATTTGAAAATGAGGACGGATTTGAAAATCAAGACGTTGCTGTACTGGGAGCCAAGGTAGGTCAGCGAGCACAGGGGTGTTAGGGGAATGGGACATGCTGTGAGTTCGGACACAGGCAACAGTTTTGAATCACCTCAGGTTTACAGAGGGTCAAAGCTGGGAGACCAACTTAACAAGCAGCTCAGGGAAAAAGGAAATAGGTTATAAATGATGATCTTGCAGCGACATCAAAGGATGGACTAAAGGTTTAAAAAAAATATTTTAAGTAGCTTTTCCAAAATGTTTTGCATAATTTACATTCCACATATTTAACTAGCATTTAATAATCCCTCCCTCAACACGAAAACAATTAATTCACTAACTACCCCCCCCCCCCCCCCCGCCTTTACTGGACTGTGGCTAATTCCTTAAACTGAGATATGAACGGATTCCATCTCTTGTGAAACCATTCCTCATTCCCTCTTAAGCTAAATTTAACCTTCTGTAGGTTTAGAAACTCTATTAAATCTCCCAGCTATATTGAGGCACAGGGTGGAGAAACTGTCCTCTACCCCAACAGGATCCATCTCCTCGCCACCAGCGAGGCAAAGGCTAAGACATCTGCCCCTAACCCTTATCTGGAGCTCTGGCAAGTCTCACACCCCGAATATGGCCCCCAGGGGACTGCGTTCTAGGTCCAACTGTAACACCTTTGATATGGTGCAAAAGACATTGCCCCAGAGCTTCCTCAGTTTTAGAGATGACCAAAACATGTGTACATGATTGGCTGGCCTCCTCCCATACATTTCACAAATGTCCTGAACCCCGTCGAACAGGCAACTCATTCTCGACTTAAAGTTAAATGGACGGGATTCTCCGAGCCTCCGCATGCAATCGCACTCGGCGTGGGAGCGGAGAATGGCCGTCGATGCCAAAATTTGGCACGACGGCGCTCCCGCGATTCTACGGTCACCGGAGAATCGCCACCAATCGCGTGCGCGCGGTCAATGTGGCACCGGTCGGGGGCCATTGAAACAGGCCATCGCGGCGATTCTCTGCTGGCAACTGGCCGAGTTCCCGCCGACGTGGTTCTAACATGGTTCCACCCGGCGGGCACTTGGGGTGGCATCTGCGGACTCACTCCGCGGCCGCCCTGGTAGGGGGCAGAGGAATCCGTCACCCGGGGGGGGGGGGGGGGGGTGGCGGCCTCCAGGACGGCCAGATTCGCGATCGGCAGGCGGGCGACGCGATCTGGGGGTGGGCCTATATTGTGGCGGCCGGTCCACTACTGTGTGCGTCCGCCATATTGTGCGGGGCCGCCTGGCGCATGCGCGGACACGTGGCCGGATGTGCAGGGCTCCGTATCGGCAGCCGGAGATGCGGGGAGCACTCTGGCGCCCTGCTGGCACCCTGTGGGCTACAGAATCACTGAGCCAAGGGGCCCGTTGACGCTGGCGTGAAACGCTCCAGTGTTTACACCGGCATCAACACTTAGCCGCCGTTTCGGAGAATCCCGCCCTATAAATTTTGGTGTCCCTTTAAGAGATTTCGACCAAAGAGGAGCAATACTGTCCTGCTGCCAGTAGATGGTGATGCCGCATTATATAAAGCAGCTGGTCTAAATGCTATCATTCAGTTCTAATCTTAGGGGCGCTAAGGACATTGATTAATGGAAAATTGTGTGGGTTGCAAATCGTGTGTCTAACGTCCACAGCCTGTGCCTCTGTTCAAGGCAGTGCTGATTCCGGTCTGCTGAGATAGACTATTTAACCCTCGGTTTCAAAACAAAATCTATTAAATTCCAACAACATCAATTTGCATTTATATAGCACCTTTGATGCAGGTAAACATCTCAAGGAGCTTCTGAGTGACCAGTTGTTAACCGTCTCCGAGAGGGACAGTGCACTGGTTGCATGTGTGATAATAACTGTTCACACAGGTGTGTGAATCCAAATGATGAAAGCATTGCAAGTGTAATTCTCCTCAAACAGTTAACTTTCACTGGCAGGGCGGTCCAGCAGGTCAGAATTCAGGCCCCCTGGCCTCTCTCGGTGGCTTCAAGTGCGCTCCGCAGATCTCTGAATTTTTGTGCCCATAATTCTTGCTTTGTCACAACAAGTTTGATTCAAACACGAGCTTTCGGAGCGCAGCTCCTTCCTCAGGTGAATGGCGAGGTATGTACTATGGACATACCTCGAGGACATACCTCGCCATTCACCTGAGGAAGGAGCTGCGCTCCGAAAGCTCGCGTTTGAATCAAACCTGTTGGACTTTAACCTGGTGTTGTAAGACTTCTTACTGTGCTCACCCCAGTCCAACGCCGGCATCTCCACATCCTTGCTTTGTCAAGAACGGTTTCCTCGTGCTTCGTAGAAAAGCTGTCGTTGAACACTCGATGTGTGACCAACCACACTTTCCCAACGAAAGCACAGACACCGTGGTGCTTCTTTTGAAGAAATCCAAATCTGACTGCACTACTGGCTGAAATGAAGCGACTTTTAACTTTGTTTTCTTCAGAGCTGCCATTTTGTCAAATGTACCCCTCAATCCACGGTGAAAAAGATCATGACAGGCAGCGCACTCTCCCGCATTATGTAGGCAACAAATTGGGACTTAAAACTATCCCAGTAATGAATAAAATGCATTTACTTCTTTACATCCCATACATCTTTTATCAATGTGACATGCCTTCTCGGGCCAAGTAAATGATAAGATATTAGATTTTGTGTTGTTAATTGGACTTGCAGTGTTAGTGCCGCTCAAAATAATTATGCCAATCCCGAGTCTAAGAGGTAGGATTTTAAGCAACTTCCTAGAACTGGAAAGCGAGGTGGAGAGGCCGAGGTTTAGGGAGGGAGTTGCAGAGCTTCAGGCCCAGGCAGCTGAAGGCTCGTCCACCAATGGTGTGCTGATTAAAATCAGAGATGTACAAGAGTCCAGAAGTGGAGGAGTTCAGAGATCTCGAGAGGCCTGAGGATGTTGCAGAGATAGGGAGGAGATCATAGATCAGCTGATCCGGCAGCTTCTGTGGAGATCATAGAATTTACAGTGCAGAAGGAGGCCATTCGGCCCATCAAGTCTACCCAGCTCTTGGAAAGAGCACCCTACCCAAGGTCAACACCTCCACCCTATCCCCATAACGCAGTAACCCCACCCAACACTAAGGGCAATTTTGGACACTAAGGGCAATTTATCATGGCCAATCCACCTAACCTGCACATCTTTGGACTGTGGGAGGAAACCGGAGCTCCCGGAGGAAACCCACGCACACACGGGGAGGATGTGCAGACTCCGCACAGACAGTGATCCAAGCCGGAATCGAACCTGGGACCCTGGAAGCTGTGAAGCAATTGCGCTATCCACAATGCTACCGTGCTGCCCCTTGAGGAGCCTTGAGGGATTTGTAAACAAGGATGAGAATGTTAAAATGAAGGAGTCGAGGTAGGTCAGTGGGCATAGGGGTGATTGGTGCGTGCTAGGATGCGGGCAGCAGAGTTTTAGATGGGCTCAAGTTCACCGAGGGTCGAATGTGGGTGACCAGCCAGGAGGACAGTGGACTGGTCAAGTCTAAAGCTAACAAAGTCATGGATCAGCCTTTCAGCAGCAAACGATCAGAGTCAGGGGTGAAGTCTAGTGACTTTTCAGAGGTGGAAATAAGCATCCTTTATGACGGTGTGAATATGAGATCTGAAGCGAACTTTGGATCAAGTATGACACCAGGGTTGTAAACAGATTGGTTTGACTTCAGTGAGTGGGATGGAGCCAGTGGCTGTGGAACAGTGTTAGGAGCGCGGAATGGCTTCATTCCGAGGAGGAAGTTTCTGGAACCAGATGTCAGCTATGCAGTCTGATAATTTATCAACACAATACTAACAATCGTAGAGAATCCTGGTGAAGCCTTTCAAAGAGACACAAGAGTTGTGAGAAACGCCGTATAATTCTTTCTCCTCCACCTGGTCCTCTGCACTTACTAGGAGGTCTCCATGAGCAAACTCTCACCGTCTTTCAATCCCTCTCTTCCTCTGAGCGAAAATGTAACTTTGAACTAAAATGTGTGAAGTTTGTTTCCAGGGACCCCTTCGGATTTTCTTTGCAGACCTCTTCACTTCAGAAGATGGGTAATGTCAGCTCTTCCAGGTTGTGGCTGGAATAACAGATTGAAGCCATCAAATAGCTTCATTCAGCTGTAGCAACTGAACCAGATTAGCACTGGTTTTGTATCAATCCCACCGATGGCAATTTGCATGGCAATTTCCTGAAAAACTCAATAAAAATTGCGCCACTGGGAAGCGCAAAATCTCCACCCCCGCCCAGCTTTAAGGCCCTCTTTGTCTCACTGATATTTTGGAAAATTTGAAGTCATCGTTTATGCACGTTAAACAAAGCTTGTTTAGGAAAATGCAATTATCATAGTTTTTCTCTTTTTGATGACACCGATTATGATTCCATAAATAAAACATTGAAAGGTGTGGAAAATACAGAATAGGCTTCGGTAAGGAGACAAGAATAAATTGCTGGAAAAAGCTATCCAGTGATTTTGCGTCATATTACACCTAAACGTTTGTTTGTTTAGAAGAGGTGTTGGTCGGTACAGGAAACTTTGGCAAGGTGGTGAGGAGTGGAGCTATGTGAAATGAAAATGAAAATCACTTATTGTCCCAAGTTGGCTTCAAATGAAGTTACTGTGAAAAGCCCCTAGCCGCCACATTCCGGCGCCTGTTCGGGGAGGCTGGTACGGGAATTGAACCGTGCTGCTGGCCTGCATTGGTCTGCTTTAAAAGCCAGCAATTTAGCCCTGTACTAAACCAGTGAATGGACTAAATGAGGCTTCACTGTCCGTAAATCAGCGAAACGGCAAAAAATAATCCAGGAAATTTGTGTACGGCGAGGCTCTGCCGTAAATTAATTTACCTCAGAAAATCCCAGAGCATGGTAGCTCCGATGCCAATGTTACTGTTATAATAATCGCTCATTGTCACAAGTAGGCTTCAATGAAGTTACTGTGAAAAGCTCCTAGTTGCCACATTCCGGCGCCTGTTCGGGGAGGCTGGCACGGGAATTGAACCCGTGCTGCTGCCTTGTTCTGCGTTACAAGCCAGCTGTTTAGCCCACACTGCTAAACCAGCTCCTGGGACGATAATGAGGAAATTCTGGGCTATTGAATCAGTTCACGTGTGGTCAGATCACAAAGGGTTAAGCAGACAAATGAGTGAGGTTCTGAAGAAGTCACATTCAACTCGAAATGTTAACTCTGTTTCTCCATCCACAGATGCTGAGCATTCCCAGCATTTTCTGTTTTAATTTTCTGTTAAATGTGTGAGGTTAGATTCTTTCTAGGATTTTAGGGGAACATCCAAATATTGGTCAGGGAATGAAAAAGACCTTCTTACCCCTCAGTGGTCAAGCCGCACAGCATTTGCTACATTTATTTAGATGGATACCCATGCAGGCAGGTTGGTAATCATCCATAAATCAGTGACATTTATGTGCAGGTTTCCATGGCTATAAAAGGAGTCCATTGTGATAAAGTTGAATACGCAGCTGCTGAACAATTAAAAAAAAACTTATTGCAACAGTGATCAGAATATGGCAATGTGGGGTATTCACAGAGGTTTGTAATTGAAATATTCATTTTTCCCGTTGGTAGGATGACTTAAAACCTTTCACCTTGTTAACCAAAATGCTGGTTATCAAATGACTATCAGTCATATCTTCGGTGACACTTTGGCAACTATTATAAACCAAGAAAAATGATTAACAAATGGAAAAACCACTTCATTTTATGCCACTGCGCTGTAAATGCCTTGGGAGTGTTTGATGGGACAGTGTAGAGGGAGCGTTACTCTGTATCTAACCCCGTGCTGTAGCTGTTCTGGGAGTGGTTGATGGGACAGTGTAGAGGGGGCTTCACTCTGTATCTAATCCCATGCCGTACCTGCCTGGGAGTGTTCGATGTAGAAAATGTAGAGGGAACTTTACTCTGTATCTAATGCCGTGCTGTACCTGCTCTGGGAGTGTTTGATGGGGAGAGTGTAGAGGGAGCGTTACTCTGTATCTAAGCCGGTGCTGTACCTGTCCTGGGAGTGTTTGATGGGGAGAGTGTAGAGGGAGCTTTACTCTGTATCTAAGCCGGTGCTGTACCTGTCCTGGGAGTGTTTGATGGGGACAGTGTAGAGGAAGCTTTATCTGTATCTAACCCCGTGTTGTACCTGTCCTGGGAATGTTTGATGGGGACAGTGTAGAGGGAGCTTTACTCTGTATCTAACCCCGTGCTATACCTGCCCTGGGAGTGTTGGATGGGGATAGTGTAGAGGGAGCGTTACTCTGTATCTAACCCCGTGCTGTACCTGTCCTGGGAGTGTTTGTTGGGGCAGTGTAGAGGGAGCTTTACTCTGTATCTGACCCAGTGCTGTACCTATCCTGGGAGTGTTGGATGGGGACAGTGTAGAGGGAGCTTTATCTGTGTCTAACCCCGTGCTGTACCTGTCCTGGGAGTGATTGATGGGGACAGTGTAGAGGGAGCTTTACTCGGTATCTAACCCTGTGCTGTCACTGTCCTGGGAGAGTTTGATGGGGAAGTGTAGAGGGAGCTTTACTCGGTATCTAACCCTGTTCTGTACCTGTCCTGGGAGTGTTTGATGGGGACAGTGTAGAGGGAGCTTTACTCTGTATCTAACTCCGTGCTGCACCTGTCATGGGAGTGTTTGATGGGGATAGTGTAGAGGGAGCTTTACTCTGTATCTAACCCCGTGCTGTGCCTGTCCTGGGAGTGTTGGATGGGGACAATGTAGAGGAGCTTTACTCTGTATCTAACCCCGTGCTGTACCTGCTCTGGGAGTGTTTGATGGGGACAGTGGAGAGGGAGCTTTACTCTGTATCTAACCCAGTGCTGTACCTGTACAGTGTTTGATAGGGACAGTGCAGAGGGAGCTTTGCTCTGTATCTAACCCTGTGCTGTACCTGTCCTGGGAGTGTTTGATAGGGACAGTGCAGAGGGAGCTTTGCTCTGTATCTAACCCTGTGCTGTACCTGTCCTGGGAGTGTTTGATGGGGACAGTGAGTGTAGAGGGAGCTTTGCTCTGTATCTAACCCTGTGCTGTACCTGTCCTGGGAGTGTTTGATGGGGACAGTGTAGAGGGAGTTTTACTCTGTATCTAACCCCATGCTATACCTGCCCTGGGAGTGTTGGATGGGGATAGTGTAGAGGGAGCGTTACTCTGTATCTAACCCCGTGCTGCACCTGTCCTGGGAGTGTTTGATGGGGCAGTGTAGAGGGAGCTTTACTCTGTATCTGACCCAGTGCTGTACCTATCCTGGGAGTGTTTGATGGGGACAGTGTAGAGGGTGCTTTATCTGTGTCTAACCCCATGCTGTACCTGTCCTGGGAGTGATTGATGGGGACAGTGTAGAGGGAGCTTTACTCGGTATCTAACCCTGTGCTGTCACTGTCCTGGGAGTGTTTGATGGGGAAGTGTAGAGGGATCTTTACTCGGTATCTAACCCTGTGCTGTACCTGTCCTGGGAGTGTTTGATGGGGACAGTGTAGAGGGAGCTTTACTCTGTATCTAACCCCGTGCTGCACCTATCCTGGGAGTGTCTGATGGGGGATAGTGTAGAGGGAGCTTTACTCTGTATCTAACCCCGTGCTGCACCTGTCATGGGAGTGTTTGATGGGGATAGTGTAGAGGGAGCTTTACTCTGTATCTAACCCCGTGCTGTACCTGTCCTGGGAGTGTTGGATGGGGACAATGTAGAGGGAGCTTTACTCTGTATCTAACCCCGTGCTGTACCTGCTCTGGGAGTGTTTGATGGGGACAGTGGAGAGGGAGCTTTACTCTGTATCTAACCCAGTGCTGTACCTGTACAGTGTTTGATAGGGACAGTGCAGAGGGAGCTTTGCTCTGTATCTAACCCTGTGCTGTACCTGTCCTGGGAGTGTTTGATGGGGACAGTGTAGAGGGAGCTTTGCTCTGTATCTAACCCTGTGCTGTACCTGCTCTGGGAGTGTTTGATGGGGACAGTGGAGAGGGAGCTTTACTCTGTATCTAACCCAGTGCTGTACCTGTACAGTGTTTGATAGGGACAGTGCAGAGGGAGCTTTGCTCTGTATCTAACCCTGTGCTGTACCTGTCCTGGGAGTGTTTGATGGGGACAGTGAGTGTAGAGGGAGCTTTGCTCTGTATCTAACCCTGTGCTGTACCTGTCCTGGGAGTGTTTGATGGGGACAGTGTAGAGGGAGTTTTACTGTGTATCTAAACCTGTGCTGTACCTGTCCTGGGAGTGTTTGATAGGGACAGTGCAGAGGGAGCTTTGCTCTGTATCTAACCCAGTGCTGTACCTGTACAGTGTTTGATGATGGGGGAATTATGTGCCTGATTTAAATCATGCCCCATTCCCAAGAACAAATTGACATTCATCTTTGTGATAAAATTATGCCAAAAAAATACTCCTGATCACAGAATAGGGACAGGACTTTATATTCCTGTCCTTTTCCCATAGATTCCGCATGGTTAATGTGGTTGCAAGTCCATGAGAAAACAAGAATTAGGAGTAGGTTTTCAGTCCCTCAAATCATTCAGTTTGATACTTGTTGGTCTGTATCTTAACTTCAGCCTTGATTCAATAAATCTTTAAACCACAGAATTCACAGAAGTGCAGAAGGAGGCCATTTGGCCCATCGGGTCTGCACCGACCCTCCGAAACAGCACTGCGCCTAGGCCCGTCCCGCAACCCCGTCAAATTGATCATGGCCAATCTGCACATCGTTGGACACTAAGGGACAATTTGGCATGGCCAATCCATCTGTGGACTGTGGGAGGAAACCAGAGCACCCTAAGGAAACCCACGCAGACATGGGGAGAATGCACAAACTCCATCCAGACGGTCACCCAAGGCCAGAATCCCTTGCAGACGAGAACCTTTCAATTGACCCCTAGCCTCAACGACGGTTTTGGGGGAGAGAGTTCCAGACTTCCGCTCCCTTTGTGTGAGGAAGTGCTTCCTAACCTCAATCCCAAATAGCATGACTCGTGTCTGAATGTTCTGTCCCCCTCGTTCTAGACTCCCCACACCAGAGGAAGTAGTTCCTCGCTCTACATTAAATCATCCATTAATCTTCTTACCTTGGTGGAATATAAGCCGAGCCTATTTAACAGCGGCTATATTTTGTGGCTTTTAACAGAAATAGTTTTGACTAACCCAGAAATTCCAGCATTCTGTACAGCTACTCAATACGTCTAGGCCCTCAGACTTAAAGTGCGTTTTTGAAGATTATACCAAATGATTTATTATTTTGGAGAAAATTTTCTCCTTGTGCAAAATTTTGCAAGGTTTGAGGGCCAGTTTTAAAAATAAAAGGAAATCTTTGATTAAACCCCTGAGTCACCTGGGGAATTTGCAATCTAAGTGAAGGGAATTTTCTAACATCTGAGTTTCTCCCTCCACTGTGAGGGGAAAGAACGAGAACACTTTCACGTCTGCGGAATACTGAATGTGATATCGTTGCATTAACTCTCTATCCATGTAAAATCAAATTGCGTAGGTCGGGATTGCGCCCCTCCCCCACCCCCTGCCCTCTCCGAGCTCAGGAGACTCCTCTAAGCCTAATTAGGTAACCGAAATGAAAATGGCAAAATAAGGTGCCAATTGACAGTGTGTGGAATTGGGAGATCAAATCAAGTTAAGAGCAATTAACGTGGGCAAGAATGGGGACTGGAGAAACACAGAGGAGACGGAACACTCGCTGCTTCATTGTGAAATCTTTCATTTAAATTCTGCTGCTCGGATTACGTTCAAGGGCATGAGTATGGAGATATGACCTTGTGCTGTTTTTAAATAAAGTGATTCCATTTTATTATATAATACAATATCGTAAGACTGTTTCAAAAGCGGGTCCTGAAAAAGAGAGGGGGGCGGGGGGGAGGGAGCTGCGACATAAAGTTTTGACACTAAACTCTGCCCCCCCCACTTCGCTCTGTGTGATCGAACGCGACCACATTTTTAAAGGAAATTGGGGGAAATCTGGCTTTCCAGCAGAAATAGCTCTGTGCACGAACAAGAGTCGCATCCCTTCCTCGTTCCCCAAACCCCTCTCCCCCTCCCCCAATTAATCCAATGAGCTGATGGCAAGACAGCACATCAAGGTTGAGGCAATGCTGCCCTCATTAATTAGAGAGTGTACAAATTAAGAGGGAATCTTCGTGACATTAATAAATTGGTGCGTAGAGATGGACTGAAACATTATCTAAAATAATGATGCTCTTTTTAAGGTTTGAATGCAACATTTATAACCCCATTTCCCCAGTGGCTGAAGCAGGCACCTTGATCACTGTGATTGCGATCAAGTCCCTCATTTTATTGGCCTTGGCCCATGTAAACTAAAAATAATTACAAAGTACAAAGATTCCTTTACCATAAAAGATTACGATAAATTATTAGGCTAAAGAAAATAGATTTTATGCACTTGCCTTTTCATATTACCAAGTATAAATAGGTCAGCAATGGGAGCAAGGATAATCATTGATTTCAGAATGGAAAGGGAAGGATACATCAGCGAAATGAATTTACTGGACAATGGAGATAGAGCAGAGGATTGGAGCTGGCTGGATTTCTCTACAGAGAGCCGGCATGGACTTGAGTGGCTGAATGGCCTCCTTCTGTGCTGTCGTGATTCCATGGCTGTTGACTTCACTTCCAGGCCTGTACTGAGTTCACTGTTGCTCGGGCTCCTATTTTCAATGTGCCCGGGCTGAGGGAGACACGAGCTCAGGATCTCTCTACTGTATAGAATTATCCGGAGCAGATCTCCTGCACCGGTTTCCACCTGCTCGGGAATCGGGGAGGAATTTCCCAAATTGAGTTTTATTATCTGAATTTCTGCCTCATCCAAGAGATTCTCTGCACCCCGACACCGAAATCGCGTCTGGCGCCGGGGCGGAGATTCCAGTTTCAAGCAGGGAATCAGACTCAGTCCGTGGCCGCCATGGTCGGGGGTGGGCTGGTCGGAGGGTGGGGGGGGTTTATTGTGCGGGCGGTCCGGGTCGGGCGAGCAGCCGATCGGGGGCATTAATTCCACGGTCCAGCTCCGCGGTCTGAGTCTGCCATGGAGCACGGAGCGGCCGCTGACCCCGAAGTGCGGGGGGCCGTATCGGCAGCTGGAGCTGCACGCTCCACAACAGCTGCCTGCTAGCCCCCGGCAAGGCTGTGAATCTGTGGCCTTTTGACACCAGTTTTTCTGTCGTAAAAGACCCCAGTTTTCACAATGGCGTGGGGACATAGTCCCTGAAATGGAGAATCCAGCCCCGCTTGTTGTTGGTGGTGTGGAATGTGGATATATTGCAATACACACTGTTGTGTAGGACAGACTGAATGGAGCAAAGTGTTTGTTCTAGTTTCTGCCCAATGCCCCTCACTGCAATAACAATTAGCCGGAATTGTCCAGCCGTTATGATTCATTCTTACCGCCGGCAGCACACCTCTGTCCGCAGATTTTCCAGCGGCGTGGATTGGCATCAATGGAAAATCCCATCGACCAGCGGCGGGAGTGGAGAATCCCGCCACCAACGAGATGCGCATCACCGAGATACATGCGGCGGGGGGACCGGAGAATCCCACCCAATGTTTGAGAGTCAATGAGGGCAGGGCAAGGTGGGTTGTGATGCATTTCATGGTAAAATATCTGCAGACGCTGACTGTCCATGCTCCGATGTACGGAATAGGGTTGTTACTGGAATGAGGTTAGTAGCTGTAGCCTGGAGAACGATGGAAAAATGAATAATATGTAAATGGAAAAGTAAAATGGAAAGCATCCTCAATCCATTCCCCAATTTGCCATCAGCTTGAGGCTGTAATGACATTTCCATCACGTCTTCATGAACTTTAGCCCTTTGGCAAGTTTCTATTGAATCTGCTCTCACCATCTTTTCAGCTGCATGTTCAATCTAGATCACAACAACCTGAGACACAAACCTTTTCATTATTCATTTGAGTGAGCACTCCCTGCTGTGCACTCAGTACCTCCAGTGAACACTCCCTCTCCTGCACAGACTGCCT
Source organism: Scyliorhinus canicula (assembly GCF_902713615.1). Lineage (NCBI taxonomy): Eukaryota > Metazoa > Chordata > Chondrichthyes > Carcharhiniformes > Scyliorhinidae > Scyliorhinus > Scyliorhinus canicula. The sequence goes on along the minus strand of NC_052160.1, from coordinate 126,865,613 downwards.
CCAGTGAACACTCCCTCTCCTGCACAGACTGCCTCCAGTGAACACTCCCTCTCTTGAGTACACTGCCTCCAGTTACTACTCCCTCCAGTGAACATTCTCCTGCACACACTGTCTCCAGTGAACACTCCCTCCAGTGAACATTTCCTCTCTGTGTACACTGCCTCCAATTACTGCTCCCTCTAGTAAACACTGTCTCTAACAACCACTCCCTTCAGGAAATACTGCCTCCATTGACCACTGCCTCCAATGATCACTACCTCCAATCGTAACTGCCTCCAACAAACACTGCCTGAAATAACCATTCTCTCCAGTAAACACTGCCTCCAAAGATCACTGCCTGCAATGAATGCTCCCTCCAGTGAACACTGCATCCAGCAAACAATGCCTCCAGTGAAGACTGCCCTCAATGACTGCTCCCTCCAGTGAACACTGCCTCCAGCAAACACTGCTTTGAGTGGCCTCTCCCTCCAGTGATCATTGCCTTCAGTGCATGGTGTCTCTACTGCACACTGCATCCAGCAATAGCTTCTTCAGTGAATACTGCCTGCCGCAAATGGCAGCTCGAAGTAGATGAGCTCTGTGCATCAGGCAGAGTCCGAAACCTGATATCCGTCAGTCTCATTGGGTGTTTACTGAGGTGAAGCAGGGAAGGAAAAATCCTATTCTGATAGCTGGACCTCCAGCCTGGAGGGAGCAATTTGCACAATTTGGGAGCAATCTCAATCTTTGGCCTCAACCAAATCCAGTAAATGTGATGGAGGAGTGAAGTTAAACTGAGGGAATGGGGAAGGTATATGTTATGTTATATTGCTACTCCTGGTAGCATGTTATATTACTTGGGAGTAATATATGTTACTCATTTGTTTATGCCGAGGTAAACTTAATTTTGATGATGAATACTTGAAGTCTTCCAGTGATAATAAATTATTTATTGAGCAACTAATTGATTTACTTGTGAGTTATTTTCTTCCATACTTTTACTAGTAGTCAAATTAAACAAGATAGAATTAGATTGACAATGAATACCTATTTTAGGCGGGAACTTTTCGGCGGGAATCTGACTTGGAAGCGTTCAGTCGTAATCCCACAGATGGTAGGTTCGCACGATTGGCTCCTCAGCCAAGCACATACACCAAATGTCTGAACCTGCGGTTCCTCTCGTACTGAGCAGGGTTACTATTGCAACAACACTCGATGTAATCATCAGTAGGATAAAACTAACCTGTCTCACGAGGGTCTAATCCCAGCTCACGTTCCCTGTTAGTGGTTGAACACTCTGTACTTTACACTCTGAGCTTCCTACACTTCTGTTCTCTGGCTACAACACACCCGAAGAGAGCGGGAAAACAGATTGTGGTTGTTTATATACCCCTTATAAGTGTTGCCCTCTAGTGATCCTGTGACTGTACTGACTACACATTAACCCTTTATGTATATGGCAGCACGGTAGCATTGTGGATAGCACAATTGCTTCACAGCTCCAGGGTCCCAGGTTCGATTCCGGCTTGGATCGCTGTCTGTGCGGAGTCTGCACATCCTCCCCGTGTGTGCGTGGGTTTCCTCCGGGTGCTCCGGTTTCCTCCCACAGTCCAAAGATGTGTAGGTTAGGTGGATTGGCCATGACAAATTGCCCTTAGTGTCCAAAATTGCCCTTAGTGTTGGGTGGGGTTACTAGGTTATGGGGATGGGGTGGAGGTGTTGACCTTGGGTAGGGTGCTCTTTCCAAGAGCTGGTGCAGGCTCGATGGGCCGAATGGCCTCCTTCTGCACTGTAAATTCTATGATAATTCTATATGATATACATATACAGAGAACGCTACAGTATAGTTGTATAACAGTACCATTCCAGAGTCCCGAGCAGGTATTCTAAGACACTCCAGGCAATGCAGAGGGAGTGCTGCACTGTTGGAGGGGCCGGCTTTCATATGCCGTTAAATTGATGCTCCATCGGCCATTTTGGGGGAATTTCGGGCATTATTTTGAAGGAAAAATGAAATGTCCTCTGTGCCCATGGCCAATATTTATCTCTCAACCAACTTTGGATCATTATCACGTTGCATTTTGTGGGAGCTTGCTGTGTATAAATTGGCTTAATGTTTCCTATATTACATCAGCGAATATAATTAATTGACTGTAAAGAGTAGGGACAAATGCAAGTTCTTCCTTTCCTCTCGAGTGTAATGCAGAGGGAAAATGAAAAATGACTAAATCTATGGGAAAAGACCAGGAAGAGGATAGTCGTATAATTTATAGTAAAGTCAAGCTTAAACGGCTAAATAGGGGAGTTTGAGTAGTAATCAATCATTAAAATAAAATCCGGTGTTTTAATGGTTCTGCTGTTGGGAAAACGAGGGCAAGTGTTAAATCCCAGTTGGAGACAAATAAAATCAGCCCTGGGACTTGAAACGGAATTTAAAAAAAGAATAGTGCATCATTATAGCAACAATTTGACGGATGTTTTACTTATGTTGGAAGTCAGAAAACAATTAAAAAATCATATTGTTCCTTTGAGGGGATTAGCTGTGAGGTTCCGTGTTAGGATTAAAAATATAGCTGATAATCGAGAGAGGTTCTTTTTTCTATTTGTCCAGGGGATGTGGGTGTGGCTTGGTTGACCAGCATTTAGTGTCTGTCCCTAATTTCCCTTGAACTGAGTGATTTGTTTGGTATCGGTTTTCACCTTTGATCTTGGCTGCCGCTTTTCACAATAGGTGTGCGGCTAAAATAGCTTTTTTAGAAGGACTTGCTGCGAATTGAGTTAATCTGCTTCAAGTTACGAGTGCCGTGGAACGCATTAGCACTTATCCTAGAAACGTCCAGAAATAATAACCTCACCCACTGACCCAGTCCCTCAGCCACTCACCCAGTCCGACATCCATCACCCAGTCCAATCTCTGACCACAGCCCCTGGTAGTGTTTTCATGAACTGAGCCATCAAGGTAGCTAGTCCATGAACAGCTGACTCGTCCCTGATTACTAACCCCGCCAACATCCGCTCCACGGCAACATCTCCAAAGTTGTTCCTGTTTTACAGAGAGCAGTAGGTTGAAAATGAAAATCGCTTATTGTCACGAGTAGGCTTCAAATGAAGTTACTGTGAAAAGCCCCTAGTCGCCACATTCCGGTGCCTGTTCGGGGAGGCTGGTACGGGAATTGAACCGCACTGCTGGTCTGTCTTGGTCTGCTTTAAAAGCCAGCGGTTTAGCCCTGTGCTATACCAGCCCCTTGAGCACAGTTTGCTATTTCCATGTATGATCACCCAACACAAATACATTTTAAAAAATCGAATGTTGACGTGTTGCTCAGTACAAACTAAAGGATGAGGTGGCCCACCAAAAAAAACAAGTGTTACAAACCTTCAGTTTAATGTGTCAGCTGCTGTTAAAAATTCAGTCTTTATTTGTGCCATTCTTCAATGAGCCTTTCATGCAATGCTGCCAGATTATGAACTATTCCCACATTGGCACAGCCAAATATGGTCACGGTACAAACACAACTTTGGATTGAACTCACCCAGCTGCCACTTCACTCAAAATTAGGCTTGTGCTGGCGAAGAGGTTAAACACTCAGCATTTCAATTGACACACAGGGTGCTGCTGCTTCCAGTAGAGGGTAGCAGTAACCCACAAACGGAATTAGAAGCCTCATTAAACAGGTGGCAAATGTAGGGAAGGACATGGATGCAGGGTGGGGGCGTGTTGCTTGCACGTAGAGGGAGTGTGGCGTGCAGGGAGGGACGTAGGGTGGGAGGATTTGGGGGAAAGGAGATGGGAAAGAAGGTTTTTGAATGCAGACGGTGGAGGTGATCCATTTTTCTCTTCGCCGTGGCAGCACAGTGGTTAGCACTGTGGCTTCACAGTGCCAGGGTCCCAGGTTTGATTCCCCACTGGGACACTGTCTGTGTGGAGTCTGCACGTTCTCCCCGTGTCTGCGTGGGTTTCCTCCAGGTGCTCCGGTTTCCTCCCACAGTCCAAAGAAGAGCAGGTTAGGTGGATTGGGCGTGCTAAATTGCTCTTAGTTTCCAAAAATGTTAGAAGGGGTTATTGGGTTATGGGGATAGGGTGGAAGTGAGGGCTTAAAGTGGGTCGGTGCAAACTCGATGGGCCGAATGGCCTCCTTCTGCACTGTATGTTCTATGTTCTATACCAAACATACTCAAGGATTGGTGCATCAATAATCTGGGTCTTTATTTGAAGATAAAACTATATCCAGATATATTTATTAGAGACTATAATATAGACATCTGACATCAATCACTTCTCCTCTCAGACTGACTACAGGTCGACTATTATAGCACACCCTGTCTCGAGGCGGCAGTAATTGGCAGCAGCCTTCTTACAGGTGTCTGTCATCATATCACAAAATCCACCTTTCTTCTAACTAAAGGTTTACCCTTACGTGGCAGCAAAACAAAATAGCATTGGCCTGAACTTTCAGGAAGGCTTGTGCTCTCCAGCCCATCCTACACAGCGCTGCAGTGGCTGGAAGAGGTAGTGCAGAGGTGTGCCTGAGACTATGTGCAGGGAGCCAGTGCCAAAGTTAGTGGCAGGGGCTCTGGGGAGAGGAGGGTGGGGAGTGCCCTGGAGGGGTCGTGAGGCCTGTTGGTGGAGAATCTACATGACAGAGTTAGGCGATCTTCTCCCATTATAAGCACAGGGATTCCGATGGTGTTCCTTGTGGTTTCTGGTACTTGCCATCGCCTTTATGTTAGAACATACGTAGAACATAGACGATATAGTGCAGAAGGTGGCCATTCGCCCCATCGGGTCTGCACCGACCCACTTTAAGCTCTCACTTCCACCCTATCCCCGTAACCCAATAACCCCATCTAACCTTTTTTGGACACTAAGGGCAATTTAGCATGGCCAATCCACTTAACCTGCACGTCTTTGGACTGTGGGAGGAAACCGGAGCTTCCGGAGGAAACCCATGCAGACACGGGGAGAACATGCTGACTCCGCACAGACAGTGACCCAGCAGGGAATCGAACCTGGGACCCTGACGCTGTGAAGCCACAGTGCTGACCACTGTGCTACTGTGCTGCCTACGTTGGCACAGCATAAAATATCTGGGATGATCTGGGTGAATTTTGAAGCGACATTTGAATGTTATGGATCCCAGGGATGGAATCTCTAAGTCATTTGTACGCGGTGAGTTTGGCATTGATTGGTAGAATCATCACTTGCTACTTCTGTGGGTATGTGCATTTCAGTGTGAGAAATGGAAGGATTTTTATACCTGCATCAGTGTTCAGTTTTGAATATGGGTTATGGTAATCTGTGGACATATGACCTGGAGGGTGGCGAAGGCTTCTGTTGGAACCCACTGTGCCAATACATTCCTTGGTGTTCATTGCATTGAATGTCGGCTCATTTTTAGTATTGATGGTCAGGTCATTCTCATCAACTAACCGTATAGCTTGGTTAGACATTTTGTGCACATTGTCTTGCTTGACTCAGTTTGGGATGGTGGATCTGTCTGGCCTCTGGTTGTGGCTTCTCATGAAGTTGAACCACTTGTTTCGGCCTTTGCTTTCTGCATTGGCGCTTTCAATCTACTCTGGCGCCACATGCCTTGCCTACAGCATGAAACGTTGGGCAATCTCTGGGTGAGGCTTACCTGCATGAATTAGGCACAGCCTGTAAACTTTGTCTACTCATCTGTAAGGCTTTGTACTTGTGTCCACTTTGTAGGTGTAACCTTTGGGTCCAATAGGCCTTTTTGTAACACTTGCAGTGGGGTAGATGCTATCATGAGCTTGATTATTCTGTCGACTAGCTCTGCCATCAGGAAGTCACAATCTTTACATCTATGATACGACCATCAATTCACACGAATCAAGGAGTAGAAGTAAACTGTGGCTTTAATCGACTAGAACAGTGCCTGCCTGCGACTGCTCTGCTACTGAGGGCCGCCTACAGGGCTACTACTCTTTATACCTCCCCTCAAGGGGTGGAGCCAGGGGCGGAGCCCACAAAGGCACCAACTTGATAAATTACAGGTAGTACCCTACAATGGTCCATAGATGGAGCCCTCATGGGCAACAGCGTGATACAGTTACATACATGGTGAATGGTTAATGCAATACGTTCACCACAATCTACTTGTGAATTAATCCACCATCTTTGTTGGTTGTTGCTTAAAATACATGAACTCCAGGTGTATTTGGCAGCTGGTCTTCAAGTGTTGACCATATTCGGTCTGGATTTTTAAGATGGTCGTTGGACAGACCTGAAATGTTCAGTTGATGGAGACGTCCGTTGCCGATAGCAATTTTAATTTTAATGGCTTGTTTAGCTGGTTTAGAAATATTGAGGTCCTGAAAACACAGCTCGATATTTTGTCGGAATGTAGTAAACTCTGATAGGAGAACTGTTGGCTTCCAATTGAGTGTTTGAAATTTTCCAGTCACCTTTTAGCTTTTTGCAGGATTTGTAATGCCGTCTGGAGTTTTTCCACAGCTTTTCAAGTCTCTTCCAGCTCTTTTACAATTAATTCAGCTCTGAGTGGCAGGACCTTTAATGACCATTGCTTTTGCCTGTCATAAGTTGATGCTTGATTGCGATGGTTGATCACCTTCTGATGGTTTTCCTGGATGAGCTCTCAGCTTCACCCACAAAGCAGTGATTTAGGTGGGAAATGGCTGCGGACTTCAAAAATGAAAGCAAACAGTGAAAAAAAACTTTTTTGTTACAGGCTTCCTCTGGCTGCGAGGAATGGTGACTGGCTGAATGAATTTTCCAAGCTCAGGCTGCAGTATTTTAGCTTACCCAGTAGCAGTATGAATGGACTGTCTCCCGCCTGTGAGCTCTGCTTCAAATGGAACCACCCACAGTCTGCTGTTTAATTCATGCTCCTGCTTAAACATCTCAGCGGTTAGAACTTTACTAATTAAGCTCTCCCAGATTTGAACAACCTTTCTTGGACCCCATGCCTGCTGCCTGGAATGAGATGCGATGTCAGAGTGAAGGTTTGGTGGGTATAGATTCGGTCCAGAGCTGCAGAACCCTTACAGATGGTGATGTTTGCTGGCTGCTTCACTTTGACACCTGCTCCTTTCTTCTCCTGGATGTTAAGGGGTTGAGACCTGTGTTCTACTCATCAAATCTTCAAAAACCGTGCTGCTACTAACTGCCACCATGTTACGTTCTTCTATTTGGCATAAATGTACCAATCATACACACAGATTGGCGAAACAACAATGTGGGTTCTTTATTTCAAAATAAAACTATATACATCTAGATTTAACTGGGAAACTAAGAATAGTACATCTGCAGCAGGATTCTCCGACCCCCCCCGCCGGGTTGGAGAATCGCTAGAGGGCGGTGTGAAACCCGCCCCGCCACTCCGACGCCGGCTGCCGAACTCTCTGACGCCGGTTTTCGGGCGGGGGGTGGGGATCGCACTGCGCCAGTCGGGGGCCGTTGGGCAGTGGTCCTCCCGGCACTTTTCTGGGCCCCGATGGGCCGAGCGGCCGCCCGTTTTCGGCCACTACCACCGGCGTGGATTAGACATGGTCCATACCTCCGGGACCTGGCTTGGAGGGCGGCTAGCGGAGCCCTCGGGGGGGCGCGGGGGGGGGGGATCCGGCCCCAGGAGGGTGGCCCCCACGGTGGCCTGGCCCGCAATCGGGGCCCACCAATCTGCGGGTGACCTGTGCCGTGGGGACACGCTTTCCCTCCGCACTGGCCTGTGTAAGGCTCTGCAATGGCCGGCGCAGAGAAGAAACCCACTGTGCATGCGCAGGAAACACACCAGCGGCTCTGCGCATGTGGCAGAACATGCTGGCGGTCCTGCGCATGCGCCGACACACGCCCGCCGGCGGAGGCCCTACGGCACCAGTTGGTGCGGCGCCAACGCCTCCTACGCTGGCCTAGCCCCCGGAAGTGCAGTGGAATGGGCAACTTCCGGGCGGCCCGACGCCGGAGTGGTTCACGCCGCTCTTTGGCACCGGTACGGGCCGACCCGCCGATTACAGGAGAATCCCGGCCCTGATCCCTGTCCTGCTACTTGCAGATTGACTACAGGTCAGGGGGGCTAATACATCACAACCTGTCTCAAGGTGATCGTGATTGACAGCAGTTTGAGATATGTTCCTTTATGGGTGCACGCTATCAAGGTTGTAGAGGGGATGTGGGTGTGTAGGAATTGTGGGGAGGGTAGGTGCTTAGGGAGTGTGAGGGGGTCAGTGGGTAGGGAGTGTGGGGGAATGGGTGTGGGTGGTGTGGGATAGGGGGCCGTGTGGAGGAGCGGCAGGTAGGCAGCTGAAGCAGGATGGTGGAAAGGGATGGTGTTTGACTATGTGGGCTTGTGGTGTGGGAGCCAGGGTTGCCATTGGAGATGGAGGTGTGGGCTGGTGTAACAGGTGGGGGTGTTAGGTAGATGGGGTAGGAGGAGTATGTGTGTGGGTGGGGATGCGTCTGTGTGGGGGGGGGGGTAGGAGATGGGTATGTGTGGGAGGGGTGGCATAGGGGTATGTGTGTGGGTGGGGCGGAGTAGGAGGTGGGTATGTATGGACGGTTGGGTAGGAGATGGTGTGTGTGTGGAGCGGGAGGGGTGTGTGTGTGTGGGGGAGGGGTGCGTGTGTGGGGGAGGGGTGTGTGTGTGGGGGAGGGGTGTGTGTGTGGGAGGGAGGGGTGTGTGTGTGTGTAGGGTGTGAGGTAGGAGGTGGGGATGTGTGTGGGTGGGTGAGGTGTATCTGTGTGGGGGGTAGGAGCTGGATATATGTGGGGGTTGGGTAGGATGTGGTGTGTGTAGGGAGGGGTGTGTGTGTAGGGGTGAGGTAGGAGGTGGGGGTATCTGTGGGGGGCTGGGGTAGTGGTGGGTGTGTGTCTGGGGTGGGGTGGGAGGTTGGAGTGGGTGGGGAGTGAGGTAGGAAGTGGGAGTGTGTGTGAGGGGTTGGATGCATGAGGGGGTGAGGTAGGAGGTGTGCGTGTGTATGGAGTGGGTGGGGTGGGTGTGTGTAGTGGGTGAGGTAGAAGGTGTGTGTGTGGGGGTAGGCTGGGAGGTCGGGGTGTGTGAGAGGTGGGGTAGGAAGCAGGGGCGTGTGGGAGGTGGGGTAGGAGGCAGGGGTGTGTGGGAGGTTGGGTAGGAGGCAGGGGTGTGTGGGGTGGCGAGTTCGGGGGAGGGTGTATATTGGGTGTGGGGTGGGGTAGGAGGTATTGGTGCTTTAAAAAAATTTGTTCATGGGACGTGATGTCGCAGGCTGTGCCAGCATTTATTGCCCATCCCTAATTGCCCCTGAGGAGCAGTTAAGGGTCAACCCACATTGCTGTGGCTCTGGAGTCACATGTAGGCCAGACCAGGTAAGGATTGCAGCTTCACTTCCCTAAAGGACATGAGTGAACCAGATGAGTTTTTCCAACAATCGACAATGGTTTCTGGTCGTCGTTAGACTTTTAATTCCAGATTTTTTTTTTTTTCTTTTTTTTTTAAATTTAGATTACCCAATTATTTTTTCCAATTAAGGGGCAATTTAGCGTGGCCAATCCACCTACTCTGCACATTTTTGGGTTGTGGGGGCGAAACCCACGCAGACACGGGGAGAATGTGCAAACTCCACACAGACAGTGACCCAGAGCCGGGATCGAACCTGGGACCTCAGCGCCGTGAGGCGGTTGTGCTAACCACTTGGCCACCGTGCTGCCCCTAATTCCAGATTTTTAAAATGTCATCATTAGCTGTGGCAGGATTTGAACCTCGGTCTCCAGAGCATTAATCTGGGTATGTGGTTTACTAGTCCAGTGACAATACCACTATGCCACCACCTCTCCAGGGAGAAGATTGGGGTGTGAGGGCTGGGGTAGGAGGTGGGAGTGTGTGGGGGGTGGGGTGGGAGTGTGTGAGGGCAGGGGTAGGAGGTGGGAGTGTGTGGGGGAGGGGTGGGAGTGTGTGGGGGGTGGGGTGGGAGGTGGGAGTGTGTGGGGGATGGGGTAGGAGGTGGGGGGGTGTGGGGGATGGGGTGGGACGTGGGAGTGTGTGGGGGATGGGGTAGGAGGTGGGAGTGTGTGGGGGATGGGGTAGGAGGTGGGAGTGTGTGGGGTATGGGGTGCGAGGTGGGAGTGTGTGGGGGATGGGGTGGGGTGTGTGGGGAGTGGGGTAGGAGGTGGGAGTGTGTGGGGGATGGGGTAGGAGGTGGGAGTGTGTGGGGGGTGGGGTGGGAGGTGGGAGTGTGTGGGGGATGGGGTGGGAGGTGGGAGTGTGTGGGGGATGGGGTAGGAGGTGGGAGTGTGTGGGGGATGGGGTGGGAGGTAGGAGTGTGTGGGGGATGGGGTGGGAGGTAGGAGTGTGTGGGGGATGGGGTAGGAGGGGGGAGTGTGTGGGGGATGGGGTAGGAGGGGGGAGTGTGTGGGGGGTGGAGTGGAAGGTGGGGGATGGGGTGGGAGGTGGGAGTGTGTGGGGGATGGGGTGGGAAGTGGGAGGTGGGAGTGTGTGGGGGATGGGGTGGGAGTGTGTGGGGGATGGGGTGGGAATGTGTGGGGGATGGGGTAGGAGGTAGGAGTGTGTGGGGGCTGGGGTGGGAGGTGGGAGTGTGTGGGGGAGGGGGTGGGAGGTGGGAGTGTGTGGGGGAAGGGGTGGCAGTGTGTGGTGGATGGGGTGGGAGGGGGGAGTGTGTGGGGGATGGGGACGTGGTGGGAGTGTGTGGGGGATGGGGTGGGAGGTGGGGGTGTGTGGGGGATGGGGTAGGAGGTGGAGTGTGTGGGGGATGGGGTGGGAGGTGGGAGTGAGTGGGGGATGGGGTAGGAGGTGGGAGTGTGTGGGGGATGGGTGGGGGTGTGTGGGGATGGGGTGGAGGTGGGAGTGCGTGGGGGATGGGGTGGGAGTGTGTGGGGGATGGGGTAGGAGGTGGAAGTGTGTGGGGTATGGGGGTGTGTGGGGGATCGGGTAGGAGGAGGGAGTGAGTGGGGGATGGGGTGGGAGGTGGGAGTGTGTGGGGGATGGGGTATGAGGTGGGAGTGTGTGGGGGATGGGGTGGGAGTGTGTGGGGGATGGGGTAGGAGGTGGGAGTGTGGGGGATGGGGTGGGAGTGTGTGGGGGATGGGGTAGGAGGTAGAAGTGTGGGGGATGTGGTGGGAGGTGGGGGTGTGGGGGGGATGGGGTGGGAGTGTGTGGGGGATGGGGTAGGAGGTGGGAGTATGGGGGATGGGGTGGGAGGTGGAAGTGTGTGGGGGATGGGGTGGGAGGTGGGAGAGTGTGGGGGATGGGGTAGGAGGTGGGAGTGTGTGGGGGTGGGGTGGGAGGTGGGAGTGTGTGGGGATGGGGTGGGAGGTGGGAGTGTGTGGGGGATGGGGTGGGAGTGTGTGGGGGAAGAGGTGGGAGGTGGGAGTGTGTGGGGGTGGGGTGGGGGTGTGTGGGGGGTGGGTGGGGGAGGTGGAGTGTGTGGGGGATTGGGGAGTGGGGGGGTGTGGGATGGGGTGGGACGTGGGAGTGTGTGGGGATGGGTAGGAGGTGGGAGTTGTGTGGGGGATGGGGTAGGAGTGGGAGTGTGTGGGTATGGTGCGCGGTGGGAGTGTGTGGGGGATGGGGTGGGGTGTGTGGGAGGTGGTGTAGGGGTGGGAGTTGTGTGGGGGATGGGTAGCGTGGGAGTGTGTGGGGGGTTGGGGGTGGG